>NC_092862.1:94387028-94578060 GCF_032062135.1 Pyxicephalus adspersus
GAGAGAGAGAGAGGGAGAGAGAGAGATCTAGAGAACCCATATGTTACATTAGTATAGCATGTGACATTAGCATGTAACATATGAGTTCTCTAGATCTCCTGAGGAAGAGGACAGGGTTTTTATATCAGCTAGAGTTCCCAATTTATCTGGAGGTATACACCTTAAGGGTGGAAAAGTTTTTTTTGTTGACGTTTTTATAACATAGAAAATAATAAAAATATTGTTTTAAATGTGATATAAATATATGGTGGTGAAACTATTTTATGTTTGTTCACTTTTTTTTATATTTATTGTATGTCATTTGACCATTGTGTATAGTTTTTAGTGTGACTTTGAAAGGTTTATAATTCTGAATGTATTAAATGTTTCCTGAAGCATACCAATGATGTGCTGTCTTAATGCAGTGCATGTTAAAGTGCTCTGACTTTTCCTCATTTCATGGCCATACATTACCAAGTGCCAGTCCCCTGTCTAGTAAGACTGCTTTTACAGGCTATGGGTATGTCTATCGAATTGACATTGAGTTTCCTCATGTGCACATTTGTTCTAGTCAGTGGCTCAAGGTACTGAAGCCACTACATTCGAACTGTATTTAGGGTTATAAGAAAAAAACAGCAATAACTATTTCTTTTAGACCCTAAAATCCATATGGTGTACACTGTGTGTCTGTTTAGTGCTTTTGTTTTTTCCTTCAGACATGAACACACCAACAATGTACCAACAATATCAATAGGTTCTCAGGTAATGGAATAATCTAGGCAGGATTTTTTTTTTATTTCACAAGGAGTAACTGCAATTGTAACTCAGTGTATATAATATATAAAATGCCTTCATAAAAAAAAATCATAGTAAAAAAAATAGTGAAAACTGTGAAAATCATAATCAGAATATACCAATGAGTGTAAAAATAGTATTCCTTTTTAATATGCTCACAAAAAAGAGAGAGAAAAGAATGGTTTTCTCCCAGATGCAACTAGGATTTTTTATGGCTATCAAGCAAGGAGAAGAAGAAAGGTAATAGAAATCTCACAAATGATTTACTGCAGATATTTCCTGCCACAAAAGTGGGAGAGAAATGTTAGCAATCACAGACCATAATGTTAAGGTCTCTGAATGATACAGTATAATAAAGATAGAATACTGTAACAATGAATTGGAAATGAATGGCTTTGACATCCTTGCTGTCCTGCTGGGTAAGTAGTAGTGCCAGGCCTCTCTAAGAGGGAAATACTCAAAGGAAGATCATTACAGACAGCAATAAGATTTAAATACCTCATAACCACATAAAGAAACATATCCACCGACCACACATATGAGGGGGCTTTTTATATTGAATTAGCAAGGTTATCATTGACCTTTAAGAGGTTTTTGTGGTGTGGTTTCTCTCCTTTAAACCAGAAAAGATGTCATGCGACTAGGTATGTTAGCACTGCTAATTAATAAAGCATTTGCCTTCTTTAGTGTGGGTCATAGTGGAAAATGGAAAATGGAAATCCTCTAAGGGTTTGGAAAGGAATACCTACTAAATAACTAAAGTAGGTATGATCCTTAATGGCATGTAAATCAAATAATCAATAATCAGTTATATTAAACATACTTTTTTGTTAGTGTGTCATCATTTAAAACATTTCTACAGGACCTGCTGGCTAAAACTGTTTTTGTACCATGCAATAAGTCCAGCAGCTGACCTCAACTGCAGTCTAAAACTCAGAAGGCCAGCTCCAGCCTATAGAAACTATATCACAACTCCAGTAACTATAATAACTATATAATCAAAAACGATCAGTATGATCAATCAACAGAATACCATAGGGCCAAATTTTGTTTTCAAACTGCTCTAATACCACACATTTTAACATATCCTGAAAAAAACAGGCATTTCCACAAATATGAACTAATTCAAATGATAAAAGAATGAACTGAAAAATATACTTCTAGGCACAGTAGAGATTGTGATATATTATAGGCGAAGCAAATGGAGGGCAAACTAGACAGTTGTAGCACACCTTTTTTTCGACAGCAGTAAGCAGTGTACAATTTAGAATATAAAGTATACAGGGTTGAAAGGTGTGGAGTTTAGAAAAAAAAAAACAAAATGGTTGATGCTGAGAAAGGAATATCCACCACAGCAAACCATAGTATGGAGAGTTGGATGAATCTGTGTGTATTGTATTTCTCAATCATTTTAAAGTAAATTCCTAATAATGTAAATCCAGTGGTGTTTCCAGTTCTGTATTTCAATACATAGGACATCATCCTTCAGCCCATTGCCCCCTACCAAACTCCTTTTTCTTCTGAACATGTCCATCTCAGGTTACTCCCCAGGGCATTTGCACTTTAGCATTAAACCTAATAACTTGCTGTGTGGCATGTGTCCCAAAATGTCATTATTGACAGGCTACAGAAAAAGTACACCGAATAGGATTTATGAATAAGTGTGTAGCTATCGCTAGGCAGTAAAATTGAAAGTAAGAACAAACTGGCCTCATAAACCCTTAAGCAAAAATGCTCAAATAAAATAATCACATTTGAATTTAGCACAAAAAGAATAAATCAATTGCAAATAAATAATTTTTGAAATTTGTGTAGAGCCCCTGGTGAGGGGCAATATTGCTTGCTCTTTAGGGGGGATGCATTCTGGACTTTTTAGGATAGAGATAGAAAGCAGTTCCTGTAGTTTTCATACTTGTTTCATTCAGTTCAAGGCAAAAAGCCATCTTGAGTAATTAAACTGAATACTTGACTTTGCTAGCCTAAAAGATAACAAATAAGACTTAAACAAGTGGCAAGATTCTTTTAATTAGACAACTGTTGTCTAACAAATTACATTTTCAGTTAAAATATTTGAATACAAGTATTTTTTATGATACCTGCAATATATGACAATACATCTATATGCTTAATGTACAGCTCTGTGTAATATGTTGGTGCTAAATAAATCCTGTTTAATAATAATAATAATAATAAAAATAAAAAATGGAAACCTTAAAGCAGAACTGAACCCGTGATACTCACTTGTTGCCATTCCCTCACCAGGAGGGGCCATCTTCTACTTTCTTTTCTTCCTGGAGATGATCTTCCGCCATCTTGATTGTCTAGGCTGGGATCAAGTAACTCCCGAGCAAGTGCCTGGGACTTCATTCTTTTATGTCACATGCAGGGAAATCTGGGATTGCCACTGAATGCGCAGCTCAGCTTTTTTTGACAGATACCCAGGGAAATCAGGCAGGTAGGAGGAATTATTGCAGAGAGACATCATCTGTCTCTTTCTGCAATTATTACGTGTCTGATAATGACGTTTTAAAGTGAAACGTTAGTTCCACGTTAACAAACAAATTATTATGGACCATGGCCGTTACAGTTTTCAAATGTTGTCCATTCTGTCCAGAGTATTGGGCAGCAAAATGACAATCTCAACTGTGACCACATGTGCATAAATAATTGTACGGCAAACCATATTAGCATATGTAAATCTTTTCATGCAAAACATGATATTTTCCAATATTTTAGAAAATATATATTCTTTCTTTGCATTAATTTATTGCCAGGACAATTGATTATCATAGTAATATATTATGAACTAAAAACGTTGAAAAAAGGTTCTAATCATAGAGTATTTAAAACACTAAGGGCTCTATTTATAAACCATGGAATCAGGTATTCCCTCAGACATTCCCTGGTGGAAAATCTTCAGGTCTATTGTTTGGTACTGGCAATAATTGATTTTCTACCAGGGAATGTTTAAGGGGATGTCAGTTCCACTGATTTATAAATAGAACCCTAAATTTCCTAAATTGGAAAGATTGTGCAACATGTTTTATTGTATTTTATTTTAGCAAAGTCTGTGTGCAGCTTCGCTAAATTCTGCATAATTCAAGTGCTTTTATAAATAGGTTTCATTCATTTTAAAACTCCTGTTCCATGTGGCAGGAGAATTTAGCTGGAACATGTTTTCACACATAATCAGATCATATATTAGTCACCTTGGAACCAACCATATAGTAATTCATAATACTGCGAGTGCCTTCTTATGATAGATAGACATACAAAATTGGCACATATACTTTTGTTTTAATATGGAGTTTGGTGTAAAAAAGTAAAAATTGGTATGTGTTTTAATGATGCTATATTACTTACTAGAATTTGAACTAAAAATGTATATAAATAAACCAAACGTATGTAAAAATAAAATAGAAAAGCCTAGTTGATTTTTATCAACCACACAATTTGGTGATTTTTTAAAATCAAACATGCTATTTGTAGGTTTTCAAAAAAGCTTAACAAGCCAATTGCTCATAATATATGTACATAAATACTGTATGGCAATCTAAAAACAAGTTATTTTTAGTTTTGTATAGTGAATGGCTAAAACCTTATTAGGTTTTTTTCTTATTCCTGTCCCTAAAGACACAACAGGAAGTCTCTTCAAAGTGAACAAAATTTTATCCTCACCAATTGCTCTGATGACAACTCAGATTGTTGGATTTCCCCTAACATTTTGTCAATTTTTGACATTGGTCACGTGGATGAAATAAATTCCCCCCACTAGGAGTCCAAGTCTCACCCACTCCAAGGCTGTCTCCTTTTTCTGACACCCCTTTTCTTCTGACTGCTGGTAATAATGGACCCCTATTTTAGATTAAGTAAAGTACTTTTTTGGGTGTCCACTTTGCTGTTGTTGGTCACCTGAAGAAAGACCCTCCTTTTGAACACATACAGATAAATCTTCAGTACAGAACCTCACATCGCTATGGTTCTAGGTAGGTTTTTTCTTTTTTAAATTGACCCTAAATATTCCTTCTGCTTATCCTACCTAATACCACCTAAGGCTATGTACACACATAAGATAGGAGTTGTTGTTGGAAGCAATCTTTTATGATAATTTCCTGTTCAGTTCTATGTAGAGTGTAGGTGGAGAAAAAGCAAATGACACTCCGCTGTGCTCCCCTTCATTGAAATGAACAGCGGCCGCTCAATCTGCCTGGACAACATTGGGGGATCATTGTACACATGTCAGATTTTGCCCAAGATGGGCACAATTGTTCGTCTTGTGAGAGAATAATTTGAAGTGTGTGTGCAGCTTAAATGGAGAAAGCTCTTTATTGGTTCTTGTCTCATGTCACAGAAATCCTTAGATAACAACAATGAAAATTCTTTTAATAAAACAATCTAAAAAGTAGATCCAGCCAAAACAATTTTTAGTTTTAAACGGAGTGGGAAACATTCTTCCTTGCTTCTTCTCTGTTTAAAGCATTGTCAGCAGGACATGAAGTGAATATCAACTAGTGGCTCCGGAAAGCATTAAAAACCTGAAAGAAGTTCTAATCCTTCACCACTTTATTAAAAAAAAAGGTTTTGGTTTGACATACACATACATATACTGATTTACACTATTACTTATATATATATTACACACACTGAGAAGTCCAAGCTTGTATAGGACATGTACTCTAAGTGATACTTGGAGTTATTCATAGATGCATCTATATCTTATCACTACCTTTATTTAAACAAGAAGACTCAGCAAAAATTTCAATATAACTACATACCTCCTACATTAGGAAAATGTAGAAAACTCTCCCATCATAGGGAACAATGTAGATCTAATAATGCCAGGAATTCTGTAGAATAACACTGTTCTGGTCATGGGCACACTAGGCATTTGTTTAAAGCGCACAAAGCTATAGGTATTAGCTTCATGTTTTATTGGCGAATTAAAGTATATTTTTCCTAATGCACAAACAATATGCAACTGCAGATTGAGAATAGTGCATGCATGCATACTTGAAAAATCTCTTTTAGGTTTTGTTTTGTCCATATTCAACATTACCCATGCACTACATGCAGAGTCTGTTCTATTTTATTTAAAAGAGGTGATAATGGCAAAGCTGACCTATGCAATCAGGATTAAACTCATTGGTGGGTGGGCAGCTTCTGCCATCATCAGCAAGTATGCACAGTATACTGCAGCGATGACAGGTCCAGAACCATTGCTGCATTCTAGTGAGCCACCACCTCCATCGTTGGTTCCATGATGGACGTCTATGAAAACGCCAAATCCTCGGATGATGTAACCCATTACATTATATTATCCCCAGTGTCTGGCTCTAAGCTACACATCACATACAGTTTAGAGCTATAACAAAAAGCCACAAGGAGTCAGGGAGTTCATTTTTATCAAAAGAAACATTGCATGTCTCTTTTGTCAAATAGTGCTGCCGCCTGGTGGTTTTGGTTTATTTTATTCTTTAGGTCTGCTTTAAAATATCTTTCGATAGCTTTTTGCAAGCAATTTGTAGTTATATTGTGATAATATTGATATATTCTGTTTATCAATACTTTTGCATTTTGCCACTGTGAAATACTCCATGCAGGTAACACTCTGAAAAATGCATAATACTAGAATTATTCAATATGCAGTGAAAAGAGCAAAACTCGTGCAAAGTTCTGTAATCAATACCAACTATAAAAATTCACAACGCTAAGATCAGATGAGTATCTTAGTTTCTGATATAACAGTCATTTAATTTAGGGAAGGTAATAGTTAAATATAAATGGCTCATGTCCATGAAGCTCAGATTGTCACAAACCTCTAGAACTTTGATAGCAAATTTTATGTCATTGAGGAAAATCAGTGTATTATAGACATTGCCCTGTCCTGAATCAAGCACATTAGATTTTCATCTTGTACTCTTAAGGTTATTGAAAAAAAGTCAGCTTCTTCAATTGCTGAGCAATGGGGTAGCAGAGACTGGATGGTGCTGCCTCCATCCTCTGTTCAAGTACATTTTTAAGCATGCAAGAAAGTGGCTAAATAAGTCACAACCTTTGCTGCAGCCAACTAATGGCCTATGCAATATTCAGTTGTTAGGTTTATGCCCACTTTAGCTGCTGTAAAGGATGCCTTTCTATCAGCAAAATATATTCCCTTTTGATTTTCAGGAGTCCTTAGTATAAAAAACAAAATCTGTCAAATGTTTACACTGTCTGTTAATACATTTATACCTACTAATTAGATTCTATCTAATGTTTATTTTTCTAAAACTAAACAAGCCTATTTTTTAAACTTTTCCTGTAAGCACGGCCTCCCATCTGTTTTATTGGTTGAGTTTCACCACTTTGAAGCCTCTCCAAGTCTTATGTGTGGTGCCTGAAACTGTACCCTATAATCAAAACATTGCCTTTCAAGTGATTTATAAGGTGACAATGTAATACATGCATCAAATGCCTATACCTACTTTGTAATGCATCTTGATATTTTATTTGATTTTGCAGCTGTTGCAGAGCACCAAATAGCTGTGTTAGCTAATGTTCCAGGTTGTTTTTTCCATAACAATATATTTTTTTAATATATAGGTGGCATTGCAATTACTGTGGATTAGGTGCAAAATATTAAATATATGAACATTTGTCATTTTATGTCAATTTTATGTTATGGAGATTTGTAGTGGTGGGAAGTAGTGAGGGTTTAGGAGACAGAAGAAGATGGGTAGGCATGTTTGAAAAGATAGGTTTGGAGAGCAGCATAAGAGGAGTGGTGAGAAGAATGGATGAGTCAGGCTGCAGCATTTATAATAGAGTAGTTAGTGGAATACCAGAGAAGGATGTTACAGTAGTACAGACAAGAGATGATAGGAAAGTGTACAAGGAGTTTGGTGGTATCTGGGGAAAGGTAGGGGCAGATTTGGGAGATGTTGCGCAGGTGAAAGTGACAGGACCTAGAAATGTTCTGAATATGAGGGTCGACAGGGAGCATGAAACCTTATCCAGGACTGAAGGAGACAAGTCAGGGGTTGACAGATAGATTTCAGTGTCAACAACATACAGATGGTACTGTAAGCCAAAGGAGGATTTGAGACTACCAAGTGAAGAGGTGTACAGGGAATAGAGAACCAGTCCATGGACTGAGCCTTGAGGAACACCAAGAAGGAGGAGAGTGGGAGAGGAGGAATTCCCAAAAGAAACTTGAAAGGAGCGATCAGACAGGTAGGAAGCAAACCAAGAGAACAGTGTCACTGATACCAATGAAGCACGTGAATTGGATTAGAAGGGAGTGATCAACAGTGTCAAAAGCAAAAGAAAGATCAAGGAGAAGGAGGAGGGAAAAGTTGCCTTGAGTCTTGTTTCTGAGGAGGTCTGTGGTCACTTTGGAAAGGGCTGTTTCGGTGAAATTGGCAGCTCGAAAGCCAGACTGGAGAGGGTCCAGGAGAGAGTTAGTGCTCAGGTAATTGGTGAGTCATTTATAGACAAGGCGCTCAAGAAGTTTGGAAACATATGGGAGAAGAGAGATGGGACGGTAGTTAGAAGCTAGAAGGGAGGGAGGAGGCTTGTGAAGGTTTCTTCAGGATAGGGAGAATAATGCCAAGGGGTAGATACCAGTGAAAAGGGAGAGTTTGAATAGTTGGGTTAGTGCGAGAGCCAAGGTGGAGGAGTGGGCACAGAGTATCTCAGAGGGAATTGGGTCAAGTGGACATGTAGTAGTTGGAGATGATGAAAGAAGAGAGCAGACTTCATCCAGAGAGAGATTTGATGTGAAGAATCTGGTCCCAGTGGCCTGTTGCAGCATGTAAATTTTATCCCAGTCTCCTGCTCATGTGTGTTAATCCCTCAGTATCCATCTCCTAGTGCATATATAATAACCCGCTGATGTTCAAGCACACATTTAGGAGGGATCAAGTTTCAACATAATTTGTTTTTCTATGCCAGTATACTAAACTAAAAATGACATCATGTGGGGGCATTCACTTTCTGGAAGAGTACGTGGGATAGATTAAGAATCTAAGAAGACCATATCTTTCTGCGTGAGAGATGACGTCACTACATCCCCGCTCCTACAAATTCAACTAAATGGGATTTTACATAACTGGTGCCCTGGAAAAGAGAAGCCATGGCTCCTGTTGATCTTAACAGAGCCTTATTTAAATTAAACATAGAGCATTTTTCCAGGAGTGCTGGAATTAAGTGGATATTTCTAACTGAAAGAGTCATTCTATGAATTTACATGTAAAATCTGCAGAATGTTTTTTTGTTTCCCCTTATGTTACTTAAAAGAAGTAAAACCTATCTGTTTTTTTGTATAATTTAAAATTGTTAATTGCCAAAAAAGGATTGTTCCTTATTTGTTATAAGTTAGGGAGCATACATTGTGAACAGTAGGCAGCCTTGAAAATTTTCAATGGGATCCTTTCCATGTGGTTTCCTACATAGAGTCTCTTACAGAAGCCTGTATATACCACCTGTGCATGTTAGCATGTAGGAGCATGGACATGGGTCAGGGTGGACAGGGTAGCCAAATTTGGGGGTCCAGGTGGGCCTTGCAAGTAAGTGTAGCCACCTTACACTTAGGACATTTTCTAGTTCTATCAAAAACAGATGGGCACTGACATTAGAAGTTGACAGCAATTAGGCAAGCATGTAAGTAATGGAACACATTCTCATTAGGCTTAATAACACTTTTCAATTTCTGCCCATTTACAGCAATAAAGACTGGAAACAGCTATATTGCTTTCTTACTCTAGCTAAAACTCAAAGAGTTTGGGTGCATTTCTTCTTCAGTATTTGGATAATTCAAATAAATATGACAAAGATAACGTTACACAATTGTCCAAGCAGCCTCCACTTCATCACAATCTTCAGGGAAAATGTTTAATTGGGGCACAATATTTTACAAACAGACAACTGTACTGTCTGTACTGTTACTGTGGCCCAGCAACTTTATCTTTGATTTGTCTGTTCACAAGCCATTGTTTCAAAAGACCTAGTCTTTGCCTATATGCTAAAATTGTCTTGCTCTGACATTCTTAGACAGAAAAATCCTGCCACAAATCTCAGTTTAAATCTATAGGTGCTTTATAAAGGTTTTTATGATACAGTGTTTGACTGCAAAATTATATTTAAAAAAGTCAACACATTCTGTAAGGTCAACCTTTTTTTTTCACATAACTCCATATACTTAGTTTCTGAATTATCCATAATACAACTAAGACAAAAGGCAAATATTTGAACTTGCAACAGAGTTTATGGAGGAGCTGCATTCTAATTAGCCAACAAAGTCCTTCCTTGCTGTGTTTGCCAGTCATTATCATAATAACTACTAACTCTACAGCAGACACATTTGCTTTCTAAGTCAAATACAATGTTTACATTGGTTTGATGCCAATTCTGGGGTCATTCCCAAACTTACAGCAGCATATCCCTTCCTGACGTTTCCAAGTAACATGCAAAAATAGGAAAAAACATTGGAGCTGTTGAGGTTTCCTTGTGGCCACCAGTGACTATGGTCTAAAACACAAAGTTACTTGAGGATTGATAAAAAAAATTGCAAATCAATCAACTTCAAAGAAGTAAGCCTTTCTGTTAAAAAAGCTATGCTGTATTTCTGCAATTTTTTACAATATTTTATTGAAGGAGATAGATAATAACTGTGTAAGAAGAATGATATGCAACAAAACTATGAATTGCCAAACAAATTTAAAAAGATCTTGCTGTGCTGGTAATTCTGTTGACGATGACAACTAACAAAATCAACCTATTTTATACTATGATGGCCCATTGATATACTCCCTTAATAGGATTCTGTACCATTTTAGACAACAAGGCTTTTAAACAAAACTCTTTTGAAACATTTGACTCAGAAACCATATGACTCAGAAAAGCATAAATAGTTGTGTTGGGCTACATCATATATCTTATGTTTGGATTTTTTTCATAGTTAGGCTTTAGAATTTTGCGGTTTGATAGAAACTGTGTAGGACCACTGAGTAATTTTAGGTTTTCTAAAAGTTTAGTCACACCTGAAAAAGTTTGTTTTTACAAATGACCTGGTTAGTCATACATTTCTTAGCCAGAAAAGAACACAATTTACAGCCAACATCATAACAAGGTTCTAATACTTTACACCTTCTAATATCAGAATTGGGACTGTGCAGAGACTGATTCAGACTTTCCTTGTAATTGTAACATTTATTATTATGCTAGTGTTTGGAAAGGAGACGTGCCTGATGAAATTAGGCAGAAGTCACTCTAAGTTGAACAAACTGACCTGCAAAGTATGCTGGATCTGGATTTCAAGAGAGCTCAACTCTTTCTGACCCTTGAAACCTAATTCTGCCTATTCTGAAATCAGTCTGTGTGCTTTTTTATAAGAGGATGCAGCACATGCCCTGTCATTACAAATATGAAAGTTAAGTAGTTTTAAACAATCAATATAGGGACATGTTCGTTGTTCATTAGGCAACAGTCCAACACCCAAAACCTCCAAACTTTACCTAATAAACACACATCTGTATAAACCAGCAGTCATAATGTATTTGTATAGACCCACAGTGATCACTGCATTGACAAGGAGCAAAAACAGACCATTACAGATAATTCCCAGCACTGTGATATGCAAAACTGATACTATATGTAACCTTGCTACAATCTATGTACAAAGTGTATAATCCCACAAAGAATCTTGCAATCAAAAAATGAAGAGGTTTGGAAAAAATACCAACAGCTTCATTGCCCTCAGGGATTTTTGTATATATATCAATACAATCAAATATTGTACATCAATGAACTTGCCTACATTTGCCTACATTTTTCATGATGTCTAATTGCTTCCTTAGAAAAAGGTATGTTTAGGCTAAATTCACATCAGTGGTAAAAAAAAAATGCAGTATTTGTTGATCCCAAGCTCCTACTGGCAACCGCTAGGCTCCTGGGAGTTGTAACAGGTTGTAACTGCTAGCCTTTTCCAGACTATTTAAAAGCCAGTTTATGTGCTGCATCTCTTCAACAGTCAAACTTTCATCAATGTCAAGAGACTAATAGTTGTGAACCATTGATATACTCGAGTACTATAGTGAAATTAAACAACCTCAAGTATGTTTTGAAAGTGTTCACAATCTTTCAGGGTCATCACACACTGGTCCAACAGTGTTAAATATAGTTTCACAAGCATCAAAAATCTACCCGGAGGGGTAGGGGGGCTCTTTTATCAATACTAAAATGTTTATCACTATTGGTGCATTCTAATGCAAAATTCAGGCAGTTATGTATTCTGTTTCAATATTTTTTTTATTGATTTTTAAAGGACTAAACACATAACAAAACCTAATCCAAAAGGCACAATCAAAGACATCTATAAACAAGTTTGACTTAAACAAAACAACAATAATGAAAAAAGGGGGGGAAAGTGGGAATCCTTACTGAAACAGCATAAGATGATATTAATCATACATCAGTTAAAGTACAGTAGCATAAAGGAGAACTTGTTTGGAGCACATAACACCTGTACATAATATGTTGAGCTAGTTGGATGAATCCTATTATACACAAAGACAAAATAGAAAACATAATAGGGAGGGGGAGAGGGAGACAGATGGGGAGGATCTAGATGGGGCATTAGACTAATAAAAAATGACCACAGCTGTAATATCTGTTGTGCTATATTGAATAAATAGTAAGAACTGACCAGTCAAAATCTAGCCAGAGATAATATGCTATCCACATCTCCTATATTTTCTGAAATTTAGCTGGAGTCATTCAAGGTGGCAGACATTTTCTCATTAATGAGATACCAACACATTTTCTGTTTGACCTAGGCAATTGTCATCAAAGCTGAACTCCAAGTGTTTTCAAATACCTGTTTGGCTGCTGTAAAAATAAGTTGAAATAGGCAGAATTGGGAAAATGTGCAGTGTTCAAGTTTAACATATAAGAGGGAGACCTTAGCGTCTTTAGGTTTCAATTTACCCAGTATTCTATACACCAATTGGAAAACAGCCATACGGTATCTATGTATTTTAGGACATTCCCACCAGATATGAAACAAAGTACCTTTAGAGGAACAGCCTCTATACCAGTGGTCACCAACCTTTTCAGTCCTGCGGACCATTAAAATACCATCTCCTGATTGTGCATGCGCGGGGAGCCGGGTATTAGTCAAAGTGGGAGGAACCTCCCTCGTAATGACGTCATCATGACATAACCCTGCCCACTTTCCAATCGCAGATCTGAGCCTGCGATGGGTGAGTGGGTGGGTTGTCTCCAGGGACACAGCCAGCCCACTTCCCTGAGTCTGGGATTTGTATGGGGGACGTGGTGCACGGCTCTGACCTGACCCCGCTCGGGGGGGCACTGGCCAGAGCTGCAGACCACCAGTTGGGACCGCTGATCCAAAACATGAACCAGGTGAAGTGCCTGCAAACAGCAGTTATGTATTCAATAATGATGGAATGAAACTTAAAGGGTCTGATGTTGTGTTTGAAAGGTTCCCCTTAAGGTACATTAAGGTTTTGCAGCAGTGTACATGTATTAGCAGTAAAAATGCTGAGCTATAACCTTTAGGGATATATTTATAAAGAAGTGACACTCAAATAATAGATTGTAACTTCTTTGTTCATCTTTTTTTTCTGATCAGGACTTTTATAGTGCCAAATTTTTTATAGGGCGATCAGCATTTTTATGGTGGTAATCAGCATTTTGATTTCCATGCTGTAATTACCCTAAATAAGCGATCAGAAGCTCTACTTACTCAAATTAAATAACCCAATGGCATTTTTAAAAGCATACACAGCCCAATCATTTCAAATTAGGGTTCTTCCACACGGATCTGTAAACAAGCATGTGAGTCCCTAGTCACCTCAAAGCACCTGCACTTAGTAATGCTAGTTTATAAACTGTGCTGAACATGACAGGTTCATATTAATTTATTTACCAGTCTTTCTCTTTCAAAAAATACACACATAGATTTTAGTATCAATGCTCCTGGAGAAGTGCAAGCCAAACATTTTCCAAATGTCAAACAGATTTGAGCTATCCTGCAGAACTTTTTGTTCATAAGCAGCATGAATAAGATAATCACAGGCTTGATGGACTGAGCATGATGTCCTCTAGAATAGCAGCATTTTCCTTTGTACTAATTCTGGCTGTTTAATATTCTGCCTTCTGTTGAAAATATATTTTCTACTTGAGTAATATTGCAGATATCCTTTAACGGGAAATGTGCTATTTGAATCCATTCATGGAAAAAATGTGTGACTACCACTCATTCAGTATAGTAAACTCTGAAAACATAGAGCTGTTCATTGATCTCTCTCCATGAGCACCAGTTTGACTTGTTTACAGTACATTATTTTAGAACTGAGAACAATAGGTCAAGAAATTTTACTTTTTAGTTTAGATTTTGTTTTATGAATAAAAAATAAATTTTAATGTATAATGGTAGATAAACTCTTAATTTTGTGCACTTTTCTGTTAATAATACCCCAAAATACAGGTGTTTGTTGTGTATATCCCCATCAGTTAAAGTCAGGATGCACAGAGCACATCTCTTCTACCCTATGAGGGGGCAGGAGGCATTGCATCCTCAGGCCGCTGTAGGAGGATCTGGTCCTGGATTCAAAACATTTGCTAGCAAATAGCAAATAACTTTGAAGAAATCCATTCCAGGTTTGTTAATTCAGCCAGCTTTACTTCTGAAAGTGTATTCTCTCCAGCCTTGAAGAGCTTTAATAAATCAGCGGCAAAGGCTGGAGAGGATACCCTTTCATTAGTAAAGCTGGGTGATCAAGCAAATCTGAAATGGATCTGGTCCGGAATTGAAAACATTTGCTAACAAATAGAAAATCTCTTTTAGGAAATACATCCCAGGTTTTCTGGATCACCCAGAATCACTGATAAAAATGTATCCTCTCCAACCTTGGGGAATTTTTAAAAAATTAGACCCAATGACGTTGGCAGCCCCCATAGCAGATACAGAAAACCCCAAGGATGACACAGGTAGCTGGGTGCCCATCTCACACAGGGCATTTAGCCTAAGGCTATACCTTGATATGATGCAGTTGCAATACCCTGCAACTGCATCACTAATTTTAAACATCCACCCAATTTAAAATAGTAATAGTGGGTCAGTTCCCACTTTTTCAAGGAGAGATTCTATAGCACCCCCTTGGGTGAACTATACTATACTATTTATAAAAAAACAAGGACAGATGTTTTAAATTATTTTATTAGAAGATTTTAACAATATGTTGTATTACTCAAGATATATTTAAAATATATATATATAAAAAAAAAAAAAATATATATTATTATTAGTGAGATGAGCTTGGTGGTAAGTGGCCAGCTATGTGTAACAGGCACCACAGCAGCTCAGTCCCTCGCACAGCAGTGTCTGCAGATTTGACCCAGGCAGCTGTAAGCGGTACTAAGCTTACCCCCCCCCTTCCCCCGAGCCAGGTTTCCATGGCATGAGGAAGGGGTAACCCCAGTTCCACCTCACTGGCAGTCTGAACACAGCATTAAAGTTTGGTGAGAGGGCAAATGTATATTTGCGGCACCACAGTGCACAGACGATTGGCAGTACCCTAATGCTCAATGTCATGGAAGCGGCCCCAGGGGGTCCCTAATATGCAAACTCCTGGGATACACACGTCACAAATTTCAGGAGGCTTGGGCTCCAAGAACAGACATGCGCAGGAGGGACTTTTTTGTCCTTAAAAAAAGAAAGATAACGATCTCACACATGCGCAGTGAGATTATCACTTTCTTTTTTTTAAAAAAAAATACAGTGGCATGCGGATCTGCACAAGTAAATGTGTCATCTTTTTTATTTTTACTTTAGGTCCACTTTCATAACAAAAGATCCCTGATTGTTATTAGTTTATGTTTGAGACCCCGGATCGGGAAATTTGTTATGTTCAGGAGGCTGAAGATAAGTTTAGCATCAGCACTCAGGATCCCCTGTGTACCCTGAAAATATGCAAATGTTGGGTGGCTCAATGATCCACAGCCAGGGCTGTGGATCAAACGGAGGAGGAAGAGCTGGGCAGCACAAGGGGGAGGCATCCCTGTACGTATTGCCCAAGTGGCTGTTCCTCAACACCCCCTTAATATGTCTTGGACAAGAAATGCCCTCTCTCTTCTCCTTCAATGCCCACCAGTGGGCGGTATCTAAGTTTTCTGAGTAGACAAGGAATTTCTGGGTAGACAAGGGCATGTGTGATGCATTTTGATGTTTATATGTGGCATATAGGAATAGTTTTCGAGGAATGATTGATAACTGATGATGTTTATTTGGATGAGGTTTACTAGGATAAATGATAAACGTTTTAGGGAATTCAATATCGGGTTTCATTGGATGAATGATGATGTTTTTTGGGATGCAGGATAAACTTTTGTGAGATGAATATTGAAGTTTTGCAGGACACACAATACTTTTTTGTAAGATGACTGATAATATTTTGTTGGATGCTGGATACGATTTATTTGCATAATTGTTGATGGTTTGGGAATTAGAGTGAGTTTTGGGATAAGTGATGATATTTTGTGGAATGTTGAACAAGATGTGGGACATTAGATGCTTATTGTGAGATTATATAAATTATAGATTAATTATAAAGGTGTAAATGAAGTATGATAATAATGATGTCTTAAAATTGCCACTGAAGTGATATGATGGAAAGTCAGTTCTTCACATATTTCACTCTGCCACTTGCCCAATTAAAACACATCTTTCAAAATTACATTAGTTAACAGATATCTAAAATGTTTGTCATTCTCAAATGATGTTTAGGACTGGCAAGCATTTTTATAAGAGACTTCATATTCCAGTAAAACTTTTTTTTTAGTTTTTAGCTTGGTGGGACTAGGTATAATTATAATTGAGTTATCTCAGTTTTGTAAATGATCTTTGATGATAAGCTGTAAAATGACCTAATCATTACAGAACAAGTTTATCTGAATGTTACTGATAACTGACTATAATTTGACATAGATCAATGAAAATCTTAACATACATACAGTGCTGCATTGCTCAGTAGTTGTGGCTTGTGTTCAAAGAATAGTTAACAATTTTTAGAGTTACACGTGCTTTGTATTCACTTTATTTAAATGCTGGTAAGAGAGGACTAAAACAATATAAAAGCTCAGAGTTATGTCAGTTTAAGCATACACAACTAAGGAATATTCCCGAAATTAGTATTTATGGTTGACCAATTAGCTGCATGTTTCTTTGGTTTGTGCATTAAGATGTCATTAATGCAAGAAACATGATGAAACCATTGACTTGTGTGTATTGTTTTAAAAATCAAATGTAGTGGTATGTTTTTAAGTGCCAGTTTCAAAGGTTCAATTTTCTTGAAGCTTTGATGCACTATTTTAACTTAATTGTTCATGTCGTCTATTATTCTGAGTGTTTGAAATTTGCTACCACGAGAATCCTGTCAACATCTGTTGTTCTTTTCCTTTCTTCTTCCTCTCAACACACAGTTGTTTACATAAACATCCACCAATGTGACCAATGACGTTAAAATGTGGGTGTTTATAATGGATGCAATCAAAGCATGTGCCAGATTAAATGTGTTCCAGACGAAAAAAAAAATTCTATATGACATTCTGCAAGCGATCTGCAGGCTAATGAAGAGTAGATCGTCCATAAAATGCTAATAGCTTTTATATCTTTATCACGCAACAAGTCAGGTTTTTACTTTTTTACATTTTTAAATAAAAAATAAATAAATCTAGATGTCTTGAAATTACAGTTTATATAGAATGTTTCCTGATAGGCCAAAGGGAACGATCTAATATTACGAGACTATAAATTCAAACATCTGAATGTAATAGCACAGAAGGTGACCATATTTTGTTGTTTCTTAAATAGCTTTCATCTGGCTTTCATTCATGAAAACAGCCCTATCCTAATATTCCCTTGTGATCTTATAGCTAAGGCCTCAACCATATTCAGGATATATCAAAGTATGATTTGTAGTTTTTTTCACAAGTTCTAAGAGTTTAAATATGATGGACTAAAAGGTTGTTTTTTTTAAAGCTTTACTACAATTTGACAATGGACACATCTGGTGTTTTCTTTTTTTAATGCCCTTATGGGAGGAAGCCCACCAGAGATGTGTTATGACATTTGATCTTCTGCAAAATATTATGATAAAATATACACATCGGGAAAATAAAAAATATCCTATATACACTTTTAGGAAAAAAAATGGAAACCCTTGGGAATTTTCAGGATTTCTGCATGAATGTCTCAGTCATCAGTCCCTGCTCCGAGGCTTACCAAATTGTTTGTTAGGAAGACCCCTACAAGAACTTCTGACCTTTCATCCTTGCTGGTGCTGCTGGCCGGATGTGGTACCACAAGCTAACTGAAAAAATATACCAATATACACATATCAGCCAAAACATTGAAACCACCTGCCTAATATTGAGTCTGTTTTGTGCTGCCATAAAAATATACAACTTATTTAATTTACTGTTGTTTCAATTATACCTAGCAGTAGGAATTCTAAAATGAAATGTTCTGCTATACTAAAAGCCTATGTTTTATTGAAGCCCACTTCATTAAAACGTGGGCTTTAAAGACTTTCGTTGGTATCCTCCCAGAAAGAATGGAATGATACAAACAACAATCAAACCCAAAGAAGTTCGAAGTTTTTCATTTTGTTTAGAAACAGGTGGCAAAGAACCCAATGGTGAGGGAGAACAAATACTAAACAGGAGAAGGAAATATGGCAGGTTTTTATGAAGGAAACCACTACTACCCAAAACGTATTTAATATTGTTTAATACCAAATGTGAGCAAAGCTCAACATTTTAAAAATTAGTGTTGGAGAAACAAAACACAACCTACTAACACCAAAATTTCACCCACACTGTGAAGCAGGGTGAATAAAACCATGAGGATGCATTTTTGCCTTGCAGAAAAATACCAATACAATTTAAATACATACCAAATTAAATGGCAAATTTTAATTGTACAAATATTAAGGTATGTCTGTAACATAAAAATCAAAAATGAATATTCATTTATATGTATTTTTATTATTTAAATTAGGAGCAATAGCTTGATAATAATTGTTATGGCCTTAGTGCACAGTAAAAACACTTAGGAAAAGGCATATATTCACCCCAGTCCCATTAATGTTCAAGTTATCTCCCAGGAGAGTTTCTGATTTTTTCTTTGTGTGTTTTGTTGGAATTGCCCAGATTTGTGGTAGGTTGCTTTAAGAATAGATTTCTGTGATATCATTCTAATAGGAAAAAACAGTAAGGTAATACTAGTATGATGTGTAGGTCTCTATAGATATCATCTCAGAAACCAATGTGTACAATATGATCTGAAAACAAATCTAGTATTTCCATTTTCTAATAAGTCAAATCTCCATCCACAGCGTATCCATAATAATATAACTCATATAACCATGTATTTGACGGCCATGGAAACCATCAAGTAGTTTTTATCAGTATATGTTTTTGAAGCTGTTCAGTGCCACAGACCCTAAAAAAACCCCCAAATGAATGAAAAATGGACTGTGATTATCAGACATACAACATACAACATACAGCAGCCAAATCTGTACAGAGTGTTATTTAAATTTCTATTGCGTACTGTGTATAGACCACCATGTTCAAAAACACAATTTTTATGAGTCCCCTATCCACTTCCTGATCTTTTTTACTCTTAAGGAATTGGAGAGAAGGTCATTATATTATAGCAATAATATAACATGTATTATGTGCATGTGTAAGGTAGCTGTATATGAAGTATAATACATGTGTGATAAAATCTGTGCGTCTGGAAATTTCTTTAGAAAAGATACCTTCTGATCTAAAACAAATGCACGCATTCCATTTGGATTATCTAGATATTTTTATGATTTTCCAAAGTTTAGTAATTGTTGATAACATAACCACATTTTGCAGTTAAAATATTCCCCACATATCGTAGATCACTTATACTGATCAGTCTACATGAACTTCCAAAGATTCTAAAGCAGAAATATGGAGTTAAACTCCCTTTAGTAGAATAATAACATTAGTTTACAAGAAATGATTTGTCATAATAACTAATTAGAGCACTGATTGCACATATTAAAAAATAAATTCCAGTTACAGTAGCTTGTATTTACTACCAGTAATATCTAGGGTGGGGTAAATCAGATAGCTTCCCAGTGCAAAGGAAATGCAGGGTGCCAGTAAAGAGTGTTGGCCCTTCTGAGTTTCCCCAGATCAGTTATAAAGTAACTAGGAAAATAGGGCTTCACAAACTGAACCCTGGTATCTGCCCCCCTCTGCCTCAGGGGATGTGGACTAATAGGCATGTTGCTTCATGTCTGGGGGCGATGCCCCAGGTCAAAAGGTTTGGGATAAGAATGTACAATGCAGTATACTCGGTGCTAACTAAACGCTTTGAGGGAACCCTATTTTCCAAGCTGGATGTTTCAATTCTATTACCGGCAGTCCAAAAATATCATATCTTCCTAGCTGCTAGTAAAACAATAGCATGCTACTGGAATGCTACTGGAAGCTCTTTACCAAAAACAAATAAACTGGATTATGCTGAATGACATGCAAAAATAAACTAGGTATTTTCTAATGCAATCTGAACCTGACTGAAGAACCAATTCACTCTCCTAGTAAATGTTAAATCCTTTACCAGATCCATTCCAGATTTGCTGGATCATCCAGGTTCACAGATGAAAGTGTATCCTCTCAAGCCTTGGGAAGCTTTAATAAGTTAGGCTAATTGTTTACCCCTTGCACCTAGTGCAGACCTTCCCAAATTTTGATATTGAGTTTAGTTGTTGTCAGGTAGACCTGAAAATGTTGGCTGTTTACAAATTTTACACTATAAGGCGATGCCTAGCCAGAGCCGGAAAATATTGTTATATTCTTGTGGATTTTAGGCCAGAGAATACTGATTTAGGTGAGAATACTAATGTATCATTGTTCTATCATGTCCCTGACCTTGACTCTTGTACATTATGGTTGTAATATTGCCCCCTTGCCCCCCCCCCCATGTTCTCTCCTTTATCTTCATTTGCTTTTTTATTTTCCCCGTCTTTGTAAATGTTGTTCTACTGGATTTGACTTGTTGTTCTACTGAAGCTTCATTACAAACCCCTCCCATTTCTTTTCTATATTGTAAACCCCCTAAAGAAAAAACTATAAAATCTTTAAAAGCGACCGGGAAGTAGGGATGAGCGAGTCAGAATATTAAGTTTGATCTCGCGGCGAATCGGGCCTTTCTCACTTACCGAAAATGTAAGCGAGAACGGCCTTCTGATTCACCAAGAGGTCGAGCTCTCGCCGAACAGGATGCAGCCCTGGAAATCCTCTGCGATCCCTGGGCATTAGAGGTTTATTAACCTCTAGTGCCCCAGGGATCGCACACTCTTCTCAATGAATGCAGTAACGCTGCAATCATTGAGAGGATGCCCAGCACAGGAGAACCTCCGACATTGTAATATAGTATCTCTTACAAATTATACATTTGTATCTGTAACAAATGTATCATTTGTAGGAGATACTTATTTTACAATGTCAGGAGGTTCTCCTTTGCCGGGAGATGGCAAAAAGGAGAATTTCCAGGGCAGAATGCAACTCTGGGAATCCTCCTGTTTTAATTTCCTCTTCAGATGGTTTCGCGAAATCAGTTCGCCGAAATTTCATGAAACCATTGGAATTTCTGAGAAATTTTCCTACTGGGAAAATCCGCACTCATCCCTACTGGGAAGTGAAAGAAAGCACACTACTGCTTTACAAGTTCAACATTTCTTACTGTGACCATTGCCCTATCTGAAGTATACAGAACATAATATCTGAAGTGCATATAATGTAATAATGTTTATAATATGATCACAAAGGAACAAAGAGTCAAATTGTATTTTATCCTACATCAACAGAACTAATGTTTTTTTCCAAAATCTACTTATTATATAACTGAACCTAATTCAGTAGTGATTAGCAACTTACAGATGTTTTTTTGTGACCCAGCACTTCACACATAAGTCTAAAAGTTTCAAAAATATTCTACACATCTATTAACTGACAAGATGAGGACATTTACAAATTGCTCTACAAATGTGGTAAAATATGTACTGAAATGTCCATGTGAAATGGAATAGGTTGGCCTCATAAGAGACAAGGAGGTGCATCGGCAAACATAGTAGTAATTAGTGCATTTAGAAAGCTCCGATCAGAGTGAATTCCAATTTGGATTTAGGTTATTCTGACCTTAGATCCTATCCTGGAATTTGAGCAATCCAAGCATTTTTCCAAGCTTGGATATCTCTATGCGCAGGAAAATGTCTCCGTCTTCCACAGCGGGCTGAGATTAGCACAACAAAAACAGGACACTATTTTCTGTATGTCAGGGACAGATATTGGAGCCAGCTAATAGGGACAGATAGGAGTTTAAAAAGAAATAAAGTAGTGGACAGTGCTTGCCATTTTCTGCTACCGCTAGTCAGAGACAATACAGAGCATGGAACAGCTAATACGATAGGGTAGAAGTTTTGGAAAAAGGGGGCAGCCAATGCTAGCCAAGGCACTATCTTCTGCCTCTGCTAGTCAGAGACAAAGGTTGGAGCGAACAGGGACAGAGAGGAGTTAGAGAATCAAAAGGGGGCAGATAGTGCTTGCCAAGTTGTCATTTTCTACTACCATTAATTAGGGATATTGGAGCTTAGACCTAGTAGGGACAAATAGCAGTTAAACAAGGGGTATTACAAGAATTATTTCTAGTGATAACATGCATATTTTATGTTGTTGAAGTGCCTGTTTTTTCATAATGTGAATAATAATATGTTGACTAACATAAATTGTGCTAGTTTTAAAATGTCATCATGAAGTTGAAATAGGACTGGCAACTGAAGTAGGACTCTATGGGTAGCAGGAGGGAGGGCACCAGCAGCAGATTCCTCATAGCCAAGCTCACTCCCTTGTGCACTGACTGGCTCATTCATTTGCCCTGATTTATGAAGCAAATGCACATAAGCTCGCCACGCGTATATACATTATGATGGAAATGGCGCGTTACCATGAGCCAGTGTCGAGTGCTAGTGCACTCGCCTGTCAGCTTACAGCATTGGCGAGAGCAGTGGGGTCAAGAATTAGCTAATTAGGGTGATTAATTTTCAGCTGCGCGATTGAGGTGAGTCTGTTAAGCTCAGTCAATGGTGCTGTCTTAGCAATCAATTAGCACTCACCTGGTCCCTGTTCTGTATGCACCTACAGTCCATTACAGGTCAATTTGAATATTTACTGCTTGATCTTTTTTTTTGCTAAGTGCTAAAGTTTTATGTTATTTTACACTAATTCAGAAAATCGGTTAATTTATATAGTTTGATTTGTTGCAGTTTTTGTTTTGATACTTTTTTGTTTGCTTGCAACACTGCAAACTAATTTATACCAAGCTGTATATCTAATAATTAGCACTTTATAATATGTCATCCCACAATAATATGAATGTTAAAGAAATGTAAACGAAAGAAAAAAAAATGTTCCTAAGCATTTTAGGTCTGATTCAAATTTCAAATTTAGTTTGGTTTTAGAAAAATAAAATATTTAAAAAAAAATTATTGTTGCCAAAGATGTATAATAACATCTTTGGCAACAATCATTTTTTTCAAATATTTACATGTATCAACGAACATTTAGTAATTTCACTTGTCTGTGTATGTAAAAATAGATTTAATTGAATATAAATACATATGCATTTTCATTTTACTATTTAAACTAGACCGGTTTGTTGTTGTTGGTTGTGGTGGTAGGGGGGAGGGGATTAATTAAGTTTGCTTGTATGGTATGCATCAATGTGACTTTTTGTAATCATCATTGCTAGCTTCATCTTCTTCTGCAATGTTTTTGTGCCTGTTTGAAAATTATAGTCCCCATTGGTTAGCAATTCTTCAACCTGTTTTCTTACAATGTATAAATAATCATTGTAAATTGACATTTTATCCATGAAAAATGAGTACAAATGTATGCATGGTTTCCACTAAAAACTACTACTTGACCCCCCTCGTTGCCTTTGTCCCTTTCTCAAAGTCATATTGTCACATATTGGTATTTGAATGTATTATGTAAGTTTTCCTTTTAGGAATAAATTGTCATGGTTTTTATTTATTTATTTATTTTATTAGTCTGAAATTTGCTGAACAAGCTGTGGTTTTCCTTTAACATACTTCACTCATGTTGATTTGCTGCCATTGTTCCACAGAACTCTGTTCATTTGTAGTAGTGTTATAGGTTTGATCTCATTGTGCTGTGCTGCCTGATCTTAGCTCTATTGTATACAAACACACTTCCACTTCCTGGCCAAGCAGGTTGTCAATTAGCAGCCCAGCTTTGTTGCATACTCATTCTAACCCACCTGATGATGATGAAGGAGGTCCAGGTTGCCAAGCACAACATCAAACCACATTGATTGACAAGCTCACAAGCAGGGTCAAGTTTTTTTTTAGAAAGAAACAGATGTTCTGTTGTTGCTCAACCTAATTTTGCTTATTTAATACTAGATTGTATGCATTATTTAGGTGTTTGTAAAATTCAAATAGTACTAGTATATAAATAAAACTTCCAGGGCCAAATGCACTTTGTGCAAAACATATGTTCTTGCTTTTACAGCCTTTCAGGGTGTTTATGCAGGTTTGAATGCTATTTTAGACCTTGGCCCATTATATATTCACTTACTTATATCAGCTTGTTAGTGGAAGCAAATAAAGTTAGATTCCTCTTTTAACCAGAAGCCATATCATCCATGAATGAACAATATTCTGTGATGCAACGTTCTAGAGGCTTGCCAAAGGTTCCCAGCTAAGGGATGTTATCATCCAGTTACAAAATAGATTCAATTATTAGGATGTGTTAACCCTCCTAGCGTTCTAATTCTGTAATTTTTTGATGCAAAAAGTGATCCTATTTTTTTTGCATAGAAATTTTTGTTTATATTGTGGGCCTGTAATTCTTAGGATTAACCTCCTGAGCGTTACACTGAGGTCTAGATTTCTGTACCAAAAGTGATCCACTGTTTTTCATGAAATTTTTTTTTTAAATTGTAGACCTGTTTAAAAAAAAAAAAAAAAAAGGTACAGTACGCCCCCCTAAAAAGGTACAGTACGGGAGCGCAAAGCCTCCCGGGATTCTTATGTCAGGCATGGCTCTTGGGTGCTCCTTCTGCGCATGCCCGAGCATCTCAGGCATTCGCAGAAGGAGCCGTTTTGTGTAAACAGAAACATTTTCTTTCCAACCTCCGTCACCGGACCCAGGAGTGAGATCAGGATGAAGAACCAGGATGAATTGGTGCACAACAATGTGCATCAAACACTTGAGTTTTAATAGGACAATTGTGCTGTTTTAGCTTTTAAACTATTCATAGAAAAGCTTAAAAACAATCACAATTTACTTGTTAAATTGTGGGTCTGTTGGATCACAATTACAATGAATAGGGAGACTTGTCCTCATTTACCACCTAGTGCCTGGGGATCCGACACTGTCCGGAGTCCCACAGCTGTACTCATGACATGAATGCAGCCATGGAAATCATCCTTTCATTGTGGGATAACCTGTAAAAAAAGTTTAAAAGTTACACTAAAAACACAGTTAATAACTTATTTTAACTTTAAAGCCTCCTCTTATTTTTACACATATTTTTTACCCTCTCAGGGAATGAGTAGGTGGTTTTATTTACCCCTGTAATCATTCCCCAGGGTGGGGAATCGGAGATCTGGGAGTCTCCTTATTAAAGGGGGCTTCCAGATTCCAAAGTCCTTTAAAAAAAAAATTAAAAAAGCCCCCATTGTTTTCAATGGAAAATGCGCTTTGGACATGCGTTTTTAAAAAAACAGTCCGTGTAGACCCAGCCTAAATATGAAAAGACACACACATATATATATATATATATAAAAATATAGCTTTTCATATTTTTATAATATAGTTATATGTATTTATGCATTTATCATTGATATCTAATATACATATATAAAAAAAAAAAAAAAAAAATATAAAAAAAAAAAAAAAAACACTACAACTAGGCAGATGCAACAAAAAGAAAGGGCTGTGCTCATAAAAAAAAATATATATATATATATATATATATATATATATATATATAGAAGCAAACAAGAACGTGGGTGGATGATCAAGTCCGCTGGCAAAAGCGAGGTCTCGCCTGCCAGAGTACTCAGGGATTTAGCACCAGGCGGATCCTTGGGTCAGGCATTGCAAGCGTTTAGGCATTCATTCGCCTATGTAAACAGCTGAAATCAGTTAACTCTTTCAGAACCCGAAAATATTAGGTCATTTAAAAATATGCTTAGTTATAAGCTAATAGAAATGTTTGAAACATTTGAACACATCATACATTTTTATTCTGGGCTAACTGGAAGATGTGTGCCATTTGAAAGAATGATATGATAGGGAAAGAATGACTTTTAATGCAAGCTCGTTAGTGTCAAGCTGCCGGAGATGCGTGCCTCAAATTGAAAGAGAGAAAAGCAGAGAGAAACATTGATGGTGACACAATAAATATTCACTGTGTTGAATCTGCAGCTACATTTGGTAGTGGCGTTAGTGGTAGTGCTAGTGGCAGTAGTGGAGGAGCTGATGGTAGTAATGGTGATGGTGTATTACAAAAAAATGGTTCTCAGAAAGTAGCAGGTAGAAAAACAGCATTTGATAGCTATTTTTATCAGGGTTAGATTATGATATAGTTGTCCTGGACATTTTTAGAAGGCAGGACTTTTTATAAAGTTTGCAGGTCTGCCCATTGAAGCTGCAGATACTTCTGACACTCACACAACCCTGACAGCTTTGAGTCTTTGGCTATTGGATTTTTTATGCCTGCTGATAATGTATTGTTTGCTGGGTGCAACATATGTAAACACCAGTTAAGCTGTGGGGGACCAGGCACACATTATTCAACACTTTCCCTCATCCAGCACATGAAGAGACATCATTCACTGAATTGGGAGAAACAATGTTTCTAGCAATTCCTACCTTGTCCTCCTCTTCTTCCATCCAGTTCTCAAAAGAGTAAAATATCAAATGTTGGTACTCCTGGCACTGCTACATTTATTGTTACCCATAGTGGTCATTCATCTTCAGGGCAGGCATTTCGTACATTATATACTACAGGGAGGGCTTTCACTTAAAGAGGAACTAAACTAAAAACTGGCAAAAAAAAAAGAAACATCCAGGGGTATCTTGCATCAGGTCCCGCTCTGGGTGTCACATCTTCTCCTCTTCTTCCTGGTTCTTCATCTTACGTCACCCGACCCAGGCGGGAGACCAGATGATGTAGGATGAAAAAAAAAGTTCTGTTCTTCTTCCTCCTCCTTCTTTTTCCTAATCCTGTTGTCATCAGTACTCTATTGGAGAATGTTAGGCCAGGAAACAGAAGTACACTCCCAGTCATCCTTTGGCATGCAAACTGAATGCTTTTCTGACTAAGGTACCAATGAAACAGTCACTGATATTCAAATGGCAAGTGGAAAATTATATTTAATATTGATAAATGTAAAGGAATGCACTTGGGGGCAAACATCATGCATTCTTCATACTTTCTAGGTGGGGATACATTTGTGGGAGTCAAAAATGGAAAAGGATCTGGGGGTTTTGGTGGATCATAGACTTTTTGAAAGGATGCCAAGCCAAACTGCAATTTATAAAGCTAGCAAAGTACTCTCTATTAAAAGACTACAGAGGTCAAGGCAAAATCATGCCCCTGTACAAAGCATTTGCAGACCCTATCTGGAATATGCAGTCCAGTTTTGGGCACCAGTTCACAAAAAAAATATTGTGTAACCGGAAAAAGTGCAGAGAAGGGCAACTAAACTAATAAAAGGAATGGTAGGAATGGAGGAGCTCAGCTGTGAGATTAGCTGAATTGAATCTATTCTACCTTGAGAAGAGACGTTTAAGGGGGGATATGATCACCCTGTATAAATATATAAACGATCCATATAGAGAACTTGTTTCACATGTATTCACTCTAGGGTCAATGCAAAAGACAAGAGGACACTCTTTTTGTCTGGAGGAGAATAAGTTTAATATCTGCAGAAGGAAGGGATTCTTCACAGCATTGTCTGTGAAAAGAGGGGATAGGCCCCCTCAGGAAATATTTTAGAACATGCTATATATTGCTTTGAGAAAAAAGCTGGATGCTTTCTTATAATCACAGAATATAACTGGGTATCAAAGTTTTAAAATAAAGACAACAGAGATTGTTGGTCCAGGGAACATGCTATTGCCTCATGGGATAAGGAAGGATTTTTTTCCCTGTTGGAACAAATTGAACCATGCTTTATAAGGGGTTTTTGTGCCCTGATCAACTTTAATTATATGGTTTTATTTTGAATTTACTGGTTTGTAGCATGTTTGTCAGGATCTCCACAGGCATGTAGCACGGGATCACCCAAGGTGTGGAGTCTAATGGACACCAGGTCTTCACCAGGGCACCCTGCAAGGGGTGATGGGCCGATAGCCAAGAAGCCACTGGGCCCTTTGCTGCTAAATGTCACCGGTTAATGACCCTCAGGGTCACCTTACCTGAGGAGGAAGGATGGAGTGGCCTCAGTGTGGAGACAGGCGGCAGGGCAATGCAAGCCCTTTAGCATACATTGTCAGGATTCAGGCACAGGTCAGGGCAGGCGACAGGCAAATGTGGTCAGGGTCCAGACACAGGTCAGGGCAGGTGGCAGGGAAACATATTCAGGGTCAAGGCACAGATCAGGTCAGAATTGGCAATAGAAACAATGCAGGGTATTAAGGTAGCTGGTGCAAATTCACAGCACCAGCCACTGCTGAGGCTAAAATAGCCTCTTTTCCTTTAACAAGCTCCCTCTCCCTGAGCTTTTTCAGTGTGAGCCCAGGAAGTGCTGCATGCTCTGTCAGTCAGTGGTTGGTTGTCCATGTTGACATGATAGCATCAGTCAGTTGCAGCAGAATTTTTGGCTGCACATACTTTCAGATCCCCTATTTTACCACATCTCGAAAGTGCTCTGTTGAATTGAGATCTGGTGAATGTCAATTTGAAGGAACCAGTTTGACATAACTTGAGCTTTCTGATCTTGAATTATCTTGCTGGAAGAAGCCATCTGAAAATGGATATCTCATTTATAATGAGAGACGGGCAGCAACAACACTAAGGTAGTCTTTGCCATTTAAACAAGGCTAAAATATTACTAAGGGGCCCAGACTGTGCCAAAAATATACCCTTCACCAATAAATCTGCAGACTGAACACTTGTTACAAGGCTGGATGAATCTATACATTTATGTCGACAGCAAATTCTGACCCACTGTCTGACTGCTGCAGTAGAATTCCAGACACGTGTCCAATTTTGGTGAGCCGTGCGAATAGTAGTCTCAGGTGCATGCTGTTAGCTGACAGGAGTGGCACCAAGTGTGGTCCCCTGCTTCTGTAGTCCATTTGTTTCAAGGTTCGACAGATACTCTTTTGTAAACCTTCTTAACATGTCTGACTATTCTCCTCTGATTTCTGTAGCTTTTTGGATAGTTTCCTTTTTTTGTACCACGCTCCCTAAACCCTAGAGATGGATGTATGTGAAAAATATATTTTCTGAAATACTTACACCGGCCCACCTGTCACCACATCAAGTACTATGCCACATTGAAAGTCACCTAAATCACCTTTTTTCCCCTCTCTGATACTTGGTTTAAACCTAAGTACGTTGTGTTAATAATGTCTACATACCTAAATACTTTGAGCTACTGCCGGGGAATTGACTGATTAAATATCTCTGTTAACTACGTTGTTAACTAAGTACGTTGTGTTAATAATGTCTACATACCTAAATACTTTGAGCTACTGCCGGGGAATTGACTGATTAAATATCTCTGTTAACTAGCAGTTTAACAGATTACCTGATAAAGTTGCATATGAGTGTATAATCCCAATATTACAATCAGAGGTATTTAGAACAGTAAAATTCTGTAAAAGAGTAAGAATGTCCTGAAATCCAAGTCCAAGTCAGAATTAAATTTGTCAGAATAAATTTTTGTTTTCTAAAAAAGGTTTATAAAGACAACTTTTGGTGATAAATCGCCATGAAAGGATTATTTAGTCACGTTTATGAATCTTAGAAATCATTGGGGAAGTCTGACTCTGTTTTGTGTTCCATTTACCACTAGCTGTGCTGAGAAAAAAATTATTTTGATGCTACAATCTAAAAAATGCTTAAGTATGGCTGGAAGTAATTGCTGTGATTTCACTTGGTTAACAATCACTAATAGGTTTTTAAAATTTTGTGGAAAATTCACCTATCTTTTCACATTGATGGTTTTTTAGGTAAAAAATCACTAGTATGAGTTTCCTTAGCCAATTTTTGGAACCTGGGACAGCATCAAGGCAGTCTGAATTAATTTTTTCTGATCAGTTCAGCTCTAATTGTGCTGTTGTTGATGCTGCTAGCTCTTGTGATACTTTCTTGTGAAACTTGTGATTCTTGTGAAACTTTCATTTGCCTTCTTTTTATTCATAGATTTTTTTTTTTTTTTTTTTACAGAAATACAGAGCTCCTCAAGAAGAAATTGTTTAAATTACCCTAATGAATTTTGCTACATTTGTGGTGAATATTCTCAGCTAAAACAGACAAGAAACATTACAGAATTTGTGAAACAAGCATATCTTGTAGATTTTGATATTAAACTGGCTGACCAAGATAAGTATTGGGCTCCCCATATGGTATGCAAAACTTCTGTAGAGTGTCTAAGTCAGTGGAAAAATGGAAAACTGAGTTTGAAATTTGGTGTACCTATGGTATGGCGAGAGCCCAAAAATCATCATAATGATTGTTATTTTTGTGCTGTGAATGTAAAAGGTTTTAATCGTTATAAGAAAAACAAGTGGGTGTCACACACGGAGACAGGACCACTAGGGGGCGCTAAGACTTGAACGGAGTTGGTGTGAGCCCTGAGAAGGGCCAAGGCGCAGAGTTTAGGCAGTAACCAGGTCTTCTCCAGAGCCTCTAATGGTGAGGATGTTGCGCCGCTGGTTACTGCCAGAAGCGGTCCTTGGCCACAGCAAGGTGGGCAAATCACGGTACCAAATCACAAAACAGAAGGATAGTCGATGAAGGCCAGGGTCGAGGCAGGCAGCAAGCAGGAGAGGTCAGATCACAAGCCAAGGGTCAATTACTAGGAATCCAGGAGACAGACACCAGTGACACAGGGGCCACTGCGGGCACAGGGAACATATAAGACACTAGAAGCAACAGGAGGCACAGGTGATGCAGGGATATCCACAGACAGACGGGACCACTGGAACAGCAGAGGAAAGTTGGCTGGGAACCAACAGACTGGACAACAAGGGGTTAACACATGAGCTGGACAAAGGAAATGCTGGATTAAGCCACAGGTGAACAGGAACTAGCTCAACAGAACCAGGGGCTCGGCAGTCAGGGAGACACATTGCACCAACACTGAGTGCAGTGTGTGAGCTAACTAAATAGCCAAGGATGATTAAGAGGCTATTTTCTGATGGCAGTGGATTGCACAAGATTGATAAAGCTTGGAAACAGAGGCATGCCCAGAGTCAGAACTGCCAGCATGCACAGGAGAGAGGCATCTACGCTTTAGTGAGGAGGAGGTAAGTGTGACAGTGGGAGTACCGTGATTTGGAATCAGCAAGACGACTTGTGCCGTATGGTGCTGATGTTCCCATACCAATGTTCAGTACATTCCCTGAACACTGGGAGACACTCCTACACTAGGTGACACTCCTACCATATTTCAGTGAAGATGGAGACTTTGTGTACTGTTGTAACATCCCTGGACTACTATCCCATATGGGAGAACCAGAATACGAGCAGAAGACTGGCGGCTTTTCATAGACAGTTCCACTCAAAGTTTGAAATCTGTTTTACTGCATATGGTCCATATGTGTTGATTTAAAAATGATGAACTTCTTACTTGGACAGCAAAGTGGATACACAAAGTACCCATGTTTCATTCAGCTTGTGGGATAGTAGAGAAAAGCAGGATCACTGCAAAAATTGACATGGCCTCCAAGGGAAAACATGAAAAAAAGTGCAGCGAACATCAACGAGCCAATAGTTGACAAAGAAAAAAATCATTCTCCCTCCACTACACATAAAGTTGGTATTAATGAAGCATTTTGTTAAAACTCTTAACAAGGATGGTGATTGCTTCAAATACATTTGTAGATTCTTCCCTGGATTGAGTACTGAAAAATAAAAGCAGAAATCTTGGATGGACCCCAGATTCAGAAACTGGTAAATGATTCAAATTTCACAAGTTACATGACAGATACTGAAACTTCTGCCTGGCATAGCTATGTCATGGTTGTCAGGAACTTCTTGGGTAACCATAAAACACAAAATTATGAAGAACTGGTGCAAAACTTGCTCTTAAACTTTAAAAACTTTGGTGCTACTATGAGCATAAAGGTACACTATCTCCATAGCCATTTGCAAAAATTTCTAGAAAACCTTGGAGATTTCAGTGAGGAACAAGGGGAGAGGTTCCATCAAGATATAAAGGTGATGGAAGAAAGGTATCTGGGCAGAAGGGATAGACACATGATGGCAGACTACTGCCGGAACCTTCAACATGATTGACCTGATCATCAGCATAAAAGGAAATATACAAACAGAGTTTTCAATGACTTCTTTGTGATTAGTTCTGTAAATATACTGAATATAGAATATATTGACAACATTTCAAAAATTTTATTTTGTATACATAGGAATATCTAGTTTAATTTTGCTTCATTTTCATGTTTCTTTAGTTTTCTGTGATGGTATTATTGAGGCCATTATTTCAAAAACTAGAGCCAATCTAGCAAAACCAATACCATATTTGGAATCCGTGCATCAAATAAAACCTAAAATGTCTTTAATCTGTTTGGCAAGAAAATGTTTGATGACCAGTGTTGTTTTAATGAAAGGTGACTCATATGCCTCCTGACATTGGGCCTGATTTGTTAAAGCTCTCCAAGACTGGCGAGGATACACTTTTCACAGTGAAGCTGGGAGATCCAGCAAACCTGGAATGAATTTCTTCAAAGTCATTGCTATTTGTAAGCAAATGTTTTCAATCCTGGACCAGATCCATTCCAGGTTTGCTGGATCACCCAGCTTCACTGTGGAAAGCGTATCCTCTCCAGCCTTGGGGAGCTTTAATAAATCAGGCCCATTCTGTATCCATGAGCCCTCTGTTGGCTGCAGAGAGTGATGAAAAAGGAGGGTGGGATCAAGTGCTTGGTCTGTATTCAGCCATGAGGGTAAAGGGCAGGATCATGTGATCTGCACTGTGCTCATACTGATGGAGGAGGTGGGTGGAGTCAGGTGATAGGCAAGGTGTTTGAGAATAAGGCACTGGGCAGAATCAGGTGATAAACTCTGTGCTGCTTCTTGCTAAAAGCAAGGAAAAGGTGCAGGGTAAGGGAAGATGTAATAAGCCGCTCTTTCCCTTTGTGGTTCTTCTGCCAAGAACAGTGTTAGGGTAGAAGATTATAATCCTGGTAATCCTTCAATCTAAACACAGATTATAATCCTGGTAAAGATAAATGAATCTTCTAAAAGGCATTTGGGGGAGAGCATACCTATTTTAACAAGAGCAGGCTAGGTTCTCTCTAAGTCTACAAATACTGATTGTCATTGGTACTGTGTGGTGTTTTTTTCTTTTGTACCAGGTGTGTGAGTGCTGTGTACTTATTGTATAGAACTCCGCATTAGATTTCAAGTAGGGTGGAATAAGACAATTCTGCCTTGGTTGGTCTTTTGCCTGTTCCCGAGAAAGAACACACTGATTGATACACTGACAAGAACGTCAAGTGCAAGTGTGGGTGTCAAGTAAGCCAGCAGGGAGCCTGGTGTAAGTAAAGGGTCAGGCTCCACTTAGCTCCCTTCCTGGCTAACCAGACCCCCCACTTTTACATGGCAGTGAAATGTGTGTGTTGCTACATAGCAGTAAATATTTTGCATGTTTTAAAGATGTTCGGTTAAAAAACGCCTCCAGTACAGACCACAGTGACAGAGCCACTATATTTTATATTATTATATTTATTATTATATATTTTATATATTATTATCTTTATATTTTACAGTTATATCCTTCAGTGCAGACCTCAATGACAAAACCTCAGACAGGTCTCCCAGTAACAGACGCTTTAGCGACTTACCTTCATTTCAGACCTCACCGAAAGACTTTCATTGCAGACTTTAGTGACAGACCCCACTTTCAAACCTATCTGACAAACCCCTATTGCAGACCTCAGTGACAGTCCCCCATTGCAGGCTTCATTCACATATCCTCTTTCAGACCTCAGTCACAGACCCCCAGGCACATTATTGCTTACCTGTTCTGTGCTCCTTGCAGCTCTGAATTGTGTCCTGTCACTAAAGACAAAGTCATCCGTGATGGATAGTGCTCACTCTTTTCTTTCTGCTTTCACATACCGAAGTCATGTTCCTAGAAATGGGACGAGAAATGACCAAAGTCATCGACCCTGGGTGGCCAGAGGTCTGCAATCAGGTGATTCAGCCTAAACTTTTCCTGTAGATTTATATGACCAGCCATGATGAGTGCACCCACAGTGCTACCTTAGTAATTAGCTGAAAAGCAATGTGTCTACTGATTATCATACTTGGACTTTCTGCTGGTCTATATAGTTAAACATGGTATACTCTCTTTTTTGTGATCTTGTACCTAGCTTTAAAGTGAAAGCACATTATAGGACGCAACAATTTAAAACTTATATATTGTATATAGTGCACTTTTCAGTATTTGTGGCCCATGTCTACATAATAACTTTAAAGTACATTTACCCTTCTCCTGTTTTCAACTTTGCAAAATCTTGTAAGATGAAAAATAAAATTTTCTTACAACATTTTTCTTTACCACAATAAACAATGTCTAAGCTTGTATGTAGAGATGTGTATTCATCATTTATTCATATTTTCCCTTAGAATAGATAGAACAAATAGCATTGTTTCCATTGGCTACTAGTTGGCAGGGGGAGGCCCCTCCTCTGATGAAAACCAGCTAATCGATATTTACCTGAACAATGGGCTTCCTGCCTAATATTTGACCTAATTACCGAGAGCCAGAACACAGCAAGAGACTGTGGTGACTGTACACTGTGGGCAGCATCTGCCCGCTGTGTACAGGTAAAGGGCCAGTTGGTTGGCAAAGTAAATTTCAATTCAGATCTGGATATTTTAACTTTATTTTATTTTTAAAGTTTTGTCTTTATAAGTAATCGTATACAAATTACAAAGTAACATACATACATTTTCTTAATAATGTATTGACACAAAGTAGAACTTTAGCTATGATTAACTGTTATTTTAAATGGGCAGTTCTCACTGCAATACTCTCCACCTCCCAGACGTCTTGCCCTGCTGCAAATCCTCTCTGCATTTCTTGTTTTTGCACATCACCCAGCTTTTTTTTCAAATTCTTGTAACCCCATAGAAGAATGCTGAAGATAGCAGCACCAGGTCAAGGGGTGGCACTTTTCTACGCAGCATTCTGGAGCTTTTTGTCATTGGCTGAAGAAGACCTGTGACATCACAGGAATAGACCAAAGAATGACAATTATTTTAAAAGTATATCAATGGAACATCACTGTGTAATGTTAAATGCAAAACAGTGGAAACTATAGGCCTGTTTAAAGTTAGCCAGGAACATTCTAGCTTTGTGTGAGTGTTGGGGGGTTGGTACAGGGCTTGACCCACTTATAATCAGCTGTAGTTCTATTAGGAGCTGATTGCTTTAATTAGTACCAAACTTTCATGTTGATTCCCTTTTGATCTTAATTAAAAATACTTTTCATCTACAATGGCTATTTTCTTTTTACCTTATATTCCTAAAGACTTAAACTCATTTACTGTCACATGGAATACCATGTGGAAACTTTCACTCATTCTAGTTTTTTTTATTTAGTTTTTTTCTCTTTTTAGTTGTTTTCAAAATACGTAACAGTAATATAACAAGTTATATGCGTCAGGCTAAACCCAGTCTTGTAAATGATCTTTTAAAATCTTCCTACTAACCTAAAGCTCAAAAAATATAAAATATATATTTTTGTACACATTTTTAATCTTTGTATGTTCCTATTTTTATGGTGTCTAAATTTAAATATAATCATTTAGGGTCACTGTTCTCAGGTAACTTAAGATCCAATGTTAAAGTCATTTTCTTTAGAAGAAAGTTCAGCATAGATGTTAGCTCTGAATGAGGAATATGCAGATGTGAACTGATTGACACACCATGGTTTAGGTGTTTTACTAACCACAAAACCCATGGGTATTATCCAGTTCAACAGTGGCTTCCTTATTTAAAAGGATTTTCTTTTTTCCCTCTGCTAAACAGTTACTGGAGTATAATTTCCAGAGCCAACTAATTTACTGTGTAATGTCAGTAACTTGCTTTGTATGTATACACAGACCCATGGCACCCTATAGTGAGCTGCCTTATTTTAACTTAGTAGCATACAAGAATATTTTTTATGTAATGGAAAAAGCAACATTTTAAGTTGTAAAAAAATATGTCTTGCAGTTTATCAGTCTTTAGTTTTGGCGGTGCTCTTTTTAGGCTTTTTAAACTTGATTTTCTCCTGGCCATTTCTCGACAACTTACACTCATTCTCTTTAGGACAGAAAGCATGTTAGGACTACATACGGCAAGTGATAACAGTCAGCACAGGGAAATAGCACAGGACAATATCAGCTCAGAACTACGGTATTAACAAGGTCAATTGCAAATTGCAAACAGTTATAACAAAACTATTTCAGCAATGTGGTAAACAAAAAACAAAGAAACAAACATAGATCTGTTGCCAGAGTTTTTCATGCACATTTCGTGTTTTCTGAATTACTCTAGTATTTAATGGTAATATAGTTCCTTGCTCCCTCTTGGCCTAGTAATTTCGGATCACTGACCTTGAACAATCAAACAGAGCAGGAAAATCAAAGTAAAGGTAGAATCCCTGATCTCCATACTTCTCCAGGGTCGATGACTTTGATCATTTAAAATAAGAGCCTAGGAAAAATGTCAGAATTTGTGTGTTAGTGGAAGGAACGGACATAGGACAATCTGACCCAAGGGTAATTTATTACTGCCTTCTGTGCGACTAACTTTCCCACACACAATGTAATGTAACATTACTGTATACCAACATTGAACCTCATCCATCTGTGAAGCATGGTGGGGTGTACATATTGTTATGGGGTTGTTTACCTGCCTCAGAACCTTGAATACTTGCAATTATTGGAGGAATAATACATTTCAAGTTGTATCAGAAGAATCTACAGCAGAATATTAAAGCATCTGCATGACTCAAAAGATGTTGGGTGATGTAATATGACAATGATCCGAAACACAAGAGTAAATTCCATATTTTAGAGTGGCCAACTCATGACCTCAGCCTCATTGAAATGCTTTGGCCTTAACCAAATTAGTCCATTCAAGCAACATGTTCCAAAAATATAAAAAATCTTAAACAGTTTTGTATACAGAATTGGGCCAAAATACCTTCTCACAGATGACAAGCCTGATCAGCATCTACAAAAAGAATTTAGTTGAGGTTTTTGCCAATAATAGAAGTTTAACACTAAATATAGTAGATGAAATTGCTCAATAATGATATGATAGAGGAGTCAAATTTGGATGAAGTTGCTGCTTAAGAGTCTGTTTACCAAGAAAGTATGGGAGCTTTTCTGGCAATAAGGACAACTTGTCCAAAAGTGCATCTGCAGTCAATATGAATAAAGACACTTTTATTTTCATCCAGTAAACCAGTATTCTTATAGAAGATTATTATTTTTTTTTGCTGCAAAGCCTAACTGTTGCACACACATCTGGATTGTTGTTTCAGACACCACACCCTAACACTGAGAGGAACAGCAAATTAGGAAGGAAGAATATTATTGACCTGTTCTGCCAAATAAATGACCCAACTCATAAAACAAACATAGTTAGCAAGTTTTAAAGAAATCCTTTAGACCTTTGTTTCACCTGATTATTGCTGCTAACATAGGAAAAACAATGTGTCTTAAAAAGAATACGCAACACCTTTTTAACTATACTATACTTTTTATACAATATATGTATACATGTACAGGAAAATATGTATATAGAGACATACATGACAGTTGATATTATCGCCTTCTTACCCATTTCTTTTGTCACAACTTTTTAATGTAACTTGTTCTAACCTATATACTATATATTCTAACCTATATACTGCTATATTTCAAGCTTGTCAATTTTTTTTTATGAATGTATTAATGCATTCTAAAACAATTGTGATGTTCCTCTTTTCTCCAGTAGAGGGTACTCAAGGATTGATTAAGTCTTCTGTTGGTTCATATATTTAAAGGCCTTACCACAAACTTAGAAAAGTATCAGCAGTAAATACCCGGAAAACCTGATAGTTACTAAGAAGAAGATATACCTTGTGAAAAAAAGCTATATAATTAGGATGATTTACAATAAAGCATAAAAATATGTCTTTTAATAAGCATATTTATGGAAAAGACATATTTATAACTTCCCCTAGTATAGTTGCAACTTTATAACGCCATTGTTAGCCGAGCTGAATTTCTTAAATATGTTTGCTCGTTTTTCCTTTTGGGTTATTCAGTGACTGTTGCATTCAGAACAGCATAGTAATTTACATGTTTTATACCAAAACCGTAAAGGTACATTTGGACCCCAAGGAATCATTCATACTTGGGCTCTTCAAAGCATGGATAAAAGATCCTGTGGTTTTAAAAATGCAGTTTGAGTGTAGTGGTAAGGTGTCCCAGTAGGTAGGGGTTGGTCTGTAAGCGTCATAAACCTACCACCATACCACCACACTGCACAGAGTGAGGTCAAAGGATACCAGAATTTAAATTTAAACTAAACCAATAAATAAAATGGACCTGTACTGCACACTAGGTTTCCTAGCCATGGCCCATAAGCATAATGACACCCCTAGAAACATTAAACATGCAACCTTCATTAACGCACTGGGAGATCCATTTTTTTTTTATATTTTATTTTTTTTTAAATAGCTTTTAAAACATCCTGTTGTGCAGTTCTGCAACTGCCTTCTCTACATGTGTTACCCAGTCATTGGTAGTTGTGAAGTTGTGCCTACTTTTAAAAGTTAACCTGTTTGTGCAGGCATGTGTTTGCATGTGTAACTTGTAGGCACCAGGGAAACAGCATGTCCTGACAGCACTGCTCCTACATAGCCTAACACTGAAGTAACATTGCCACCCTGGATCAAGGAGTATAAAGACTGGCTCATTAGGGAAGATCACCAAGTACAAACAAAGGGAAAGGAATCAAACTGATTGGCTCACACGGGCATCTAGAAATTTCACCAATCTAACCACTAACAAAAAAAGAAAATTTTGTCTCCTCAATCAACTGTACATCTAAATCTTCATTAGCTCTAAGTGGTATATTTCTAAGCCACTGCTTGCATTGTGCACTAATTCATTTAGCTGTTGGGCTGTCTATTAGTAAGGAATAAACACACATGGTAGCAGCTCCACCACCATAGGGAGCAGTGCACATTGCAACATATTGGCTTAGTCTTTTCCAGTCCAAATAGGAAGCATTATTACTGGCAGGATCTCTAGGTAAGAAACAGTGCAATCATTACTGGCTAAAAACTGACCTCCGGCCTTACTTAAGTCTTGCACAGTTGTACAGTACTTTCTCTTATACTGAAATTGATTACTCTGATATCACTGCACAAAGTGACATCTCACAGTATGCATCAGAAGCTACAGCAAGTAGGGTAATCCCGTTTTATTTCCTGGCTGATCCTCAGGCTATGTACACACATCATATACACATAGCTGGAGACAAATGGTCGTGCTTTTCCTGGCCGAGAATCTGTACTGTCGTCGCTTGACATTGTTCAATGATACCTCATGGCAGATCCATGATTGATCAGGAATGACCGCTATGCAAGTCAAGGGTGGGGAACACAGTGGGGTGCGGCTCACTGGTCCTTGCCACCCCCTCCCCATAGAACAAAATAGGCGTAGTGTGCACAGTGCTAGTTTATTCATCTGTCACTGGAAACAATCATGAAAGATAATTTCCAGCGACAAAAATCTAAGGTGTGTAAGCATACAGTTGTTTAAATAGAAGCGCAGCAAAACTTTTGACCCAAATTTTTTATTATGTTACACAATATAGACGCAAAGACTAAAGCATATGTATAAACTATCATTTCTCCCTCCTATGGGTAGGTATGCATGTCCATATATTTCCCCACATGCAATGCGGCTTTTTACACCAGATGTGTCACAGTGGGGAAAAAGGCACAGCTTTATGGAAAGGTTTAGGCTTACCATCACCACCATTCTGCAACATCTGTGGAATGTTTCTGACATTTTAATTGGGTTCAAGAGTGTAGCTCTGCAACAGTGTCCAAAGCCACCAGGTGTACTGAAATTGCCTTGCACTAACATGTATGACATGGGGCTGTGAGTTACTGTGATTTACCATGCAGTCAACATTGACATGCATGGCTGTATGATAACCCCACTGTTTACATCTGTACATAGCCTTACTGAGAACAATAAGCACATGAACATGCGGCAACTCACTTCATAATTAAATGTTTTTAGGCTGCCAGTATTTGTGATGTTACAATGAAATTCAAATTTCACTTTAGTTATGCCGAATAGTTTTCTCCAATGTGCTGACCAGTTCTGGTAGCATATCGGCTGTTTATTGATGTAATATCCCTAAAAAAGTGTTGTCAGGTTATACTAAATGTATGTGTATCTCTCTCTGTGGGCCTGATTTATTAAAGCTCTCCAAGCCTATAAATATTACAAGGATGTTGACAATGTTCAGGTAATTTTCTGGCCCTTACAGAAAATGTTCCTACGCTGAAATAAAAAACTAAAGCAGCCACTACATCTAAGGACTTCCAGGCTGCAAAATACTGCATTTCTGTTCTTGGGTTTAGATGTTATTTAAGGGCTGCATTTGTAACAAACAACATTACAAGGACAAGGGACAAAACTTTTTTACTTGGAATCACAAATAATACCATAGAAAACCACAAGAAAGCGAACACCTGGCTTAACGAGGTGATCACAAAATATTCACCAATATGCTATTGACAACAATAAGTGTGTGACAGATTTCTTTAAAGTAGATACACAGGGTACCTTTGTGTGGAGGACTTCAAAGGGAACAACAGAACTGTCTTCAATGGCCCTCTAGTATGGGAAATATCCAAAGTGAAACATTAGCTAGCAATATTGTTTTAGATATTACCACTGAGAACATGTCTGCATGTACAAAACACTGTGCTACCTGATATATAGATGAAGTGATGGTAATTTACAAAAAGCTAAATCACAAAAACTTAACAAAAAATAAAGCTAATATCCAAAGGCACCAATCAGGTTTACATTTTAAATGAAAGAATGGATCTGACTGGTTGCTTCCTAATCAACATTAATTTTTTTGTAACTTGGTCCCAGCAAGTTGTGGAATGTAGACAAAAACAATAAGGGGGCTTATCTGTATCTGCTTTACTGTGCGCAATGTCCACAAAGGGTCATCCAAGTATTCATGATTATGCTGGTGGAAACGGGCATGAGAAACAGCTAGTTACTGCTACCACCAGCTTATCTCAGATGGAGAGAGATAATAACTCTCAGAAAAGGTTTTTAAAATTGTCAGATGTTATGGTTTATGTCAGGGCCAAAAAAAAACATATTTAGCTTATCTCTGCAATACATCAACATTTACCAATGTTTTATCCTTTTTAAAATGCTACAAATTAGGAAAATGTCCAGAAGAAATCTAGTATGCCTCTAAATGTCTTTGTTCTGAGCCTGTTGAACTGCAGGTCCCTTTTCCCCCGCTATAAATGCATACATCAATGTATTTTCCAGAAAAATTCACAAACACACGCTTTGTATAGGGAAAGAAACTGGGAGATATGGTTCTGGGTGTTTGCCTATGTCAATAGAAAGTGACCTCCAAAACTGTATCTGCAAGACTTTTCAAGCTTGGATATGGTGACTCAAGGTGTAATGAAAGCAGTTACTTGATAAGTGAAAAGAAAGTAATGCTGGGGTAAATGGGGTAACGCTGTAGAAAGGGACAGGAAGATAAGGGGGTAAATTTGGGAAATAATAATTCTGGGGTATGTTCTAAAAAGTGAGGTAAGTACTAATGCCAGAGAGTGCTTTAGATGAGGAACAAAGGTTAGGGTTTACATTTATACATATACTTCACAGCCTATAAAGTGGTGGCTGAATACCACTCTAAAACTCACCAGTGAGATTACAACCCATGAATTGGGTTGTTATTTGATTTGTTATAGTATGAAATTACAAAATATGCTGCTTTGTTAGACCCCTCAATGTCTGTGCAACTTTTACACTTGCCAGAGAAGAGGATAAAAGTGTGGCTTTATTTCTTTCAAAACTGTCAAAAAGTCTGACATACAACATTCTCAGATTTGTAATGCAGTTTTTCATCAACACACCATACATGCATATAAAAAGGTGCGTGTATACATAAAGAATGACAGATGTTTATATAACTGTATGTATGCAATGTTTTATGATATGGTAATATAATTATTATAGTCATATAAGAATAATTTTAAAAACTCTCCTGATTCATGGATTGGTTGATCCTAGTCCAGTTCTGATCCGCTGTGATCATACCTGGGATCTCTATCTTTTACAAGATTGATTGAACATGTGCTAATCCCTTGATTGATAGGTAAATAAAAATGTATTTTATTTTAGTAAGATAGCCCACATAAGTAATAACTGAAGAACAGTGAGATTAATAATGTTTTATGACGCTAATGGTGTGCTCTACTGGGCAATTCATAATATTGCAAGTAAAGTAAATCTGGAATTAGAGGTTTAACACCTACTCTAGGAACATGGAGTATGCATGTTCTTTCCATGTTTGAGATTCTTTCTGGAGCTCCGGTTACCTCCACATCTGATAGATTATTTGTCTTTTAGCTAACAATAGCTCCACTGAGTATGCCTGTGTTAGGCTGTTTGTGTTTCATCAACAGCAAAAGGATGTGAATAGTTTGTTTGTCTGCAACACACTGCAAAATATGTTAATGTTATTATAAATGAAGAAAACAAACATGTACCACACACACATATACACATATGTATAAATGGTTTGCATTCTTTCTCTCTAGCTCTGGGTGCATGGGCTCATAACTAGGTATAAGATTCAGATTTAGTTCAACAGTAGGTTTGTCTCAAATTTGTGCGATTTGTTATTTGAATTAATTTGGAAATTTGAACAGAAAGTAATCAGCAAGGTGCACATCAGCTAGCCAATGTTAACCTCTCCAGCTGATTGGTTTGTAAATCATAGGCCAGTCGGCAAATCAAGTTGTTAAAATACCCAACAATACTTTAACAACTAGCTTCCATGTGATGTTTACCTTGCTAACCAAGAGACAGTCAAGGTGAACATTGTTCAGCATAAACATATACAAAATTAACTGGTTTTAGGAAATTTTAAAGAAAGGTCACAAAGCCCAAATTGTAATAATCCTAAATAAATTTACCCTATAACTATTTGATATCCTAGCTGGGGAATTATTTCCTTTGTGGTTGTATGTTCTTCCTATGTCTTTGTGTTTCTTTTTTGGGTTCTCTTGTTTCCCCCCACAATGCAAAACTTTCTGATTAAGTTAATTTCACCAAGTAAGAATGCTATATTACTTATTCAGGGACAGACTTTGATATAAGTGGATATCAATCTATATACTTTGCAAATGACTACATAATGCTGTAAAAATACTGTGATGAAAAAAATACTTTACATACAAACACAGTTTAAAAATAAAATTATGTCCATGGAAAAAAATATATAATATATTATACATAGAGAGAGAAAAAAAGAAATTGAGAGAGAGGGAACTCGTTATTTGTAAACCAGTAGGATACAGTATGTTCTATTCCCTATTATACTAAATATCTGAAAATCTGATTTATATCTGCTTAAGGCAAATTAAAAGCTTAATGTAATTCTAATCTGCTGTTTTGTGATTTTGTTTCCTCAGAGAGGCTAGGGAACCAAATTTTTTTTTCATTTTTATTTTTAAAAGCACCCAAGAGGCTTTCTGCCCAGTATGTAAATTACAAGGAAATAATTATTTTGCCAAGTAATGCGGATGAGCCCAAGAACTAGATGCTTTGCCCTTCCTAGGACTATAAAATTGCACAAAACACACACTTATTAACTTCACTAAGTGGGAGCTTCCAATCCTGCTTAAACTTAATATGATCCTGATCCCCATAACTAATGGCTTACAAGCATGAAACACAATGATATATGCTTTGTGGAAAAAATAGACTCCTCAGTGCTAAATCTCCCTGGTTAACTGGCATGTACTAGACTTTCCATCTTCAACAAGCACTACATTTTCACATAATCGATTATTAGTGTCAATGCTCTATAGGCATTCAATGCCAAAATAGTCTGAGACACATCCTGTAGAGCATCTGCTGATATTTTACTCTCACAGTTTAAGGTCTGCACAGCAGTTTACAATGCATTACTTTGCTGTACAGTAAGGAAAATAACAAATCATTTGTGTGAATCTGAATTTAATACCTTTAAATATTGTGTAAAGGAAGCACCACAGGGACGTCAAAGAAGGGAAGCAAAAGTTGGGTTATTGATACAGAGTGAGAAAGTGAGTGATGACAATTTTATGTCGCACATGAACACAGCAGAAATTTAAGTAACCATTCATATTCAGCTTTCCCAAATTTTCTAGAAATACTTCATATAATTTTTGACTTGAAAGAGTCCTTTCTTTTTTTTTCTATATTTATTTTAATATTGCTTCTTTTTTAAGTTTATTGCTTTGCTTGCATGAATACATAATTTACAAAGAATTTGTCAGGGTAGAAATGTGAGAGCTGTCATCACTAATATTTTTTTTTGATGTGCAAGTTCAGGGGCTTTTATCCTAACCCTTGCTTTGCTGCTTAAACTAAACCTATCATGCCCACCAAAGTATATAAATAACATTACTTGCAAAGTGTAGAAACCAATTTCCGGTCTTTGTCATAAACATGTTGCTTGCATGATTCCTGTGGCCTACTTTAAGGCTACACACATGGTCATTATGCCATTCATTTTCTGGAATCCAGCTCTGCTATTTAAATGAACCACATAGTTCTATATTTGAAAAGAAGTAAAGGTTAGGTTCATAGCCTAGGCCTAGGATCCATAAGTCTTCTCAGGTACAAATCAACTGGCCTGAGGTTAAGTGCACATAATTGTAGACATTGTATGGTGCCAGCACTTTATAAAGTCAATTTTAATAAACCTCTGACCTGGAAGAGTTTTGTTTAGGATATCACATGATATTTAATGACATATGAAAGAATACAAGAAAGCATAATTTGACTTTATCCAGGTGGATTAATAGAAAAGACAATAATAGATCATTTTTACTGAAATTATATTAAAAAGTTTCTTTTGACTAATTTTTTTATTTTCAAGAATGTTTTGGAGTTATAACAAGCATCTACTCTAGAAATGAGACGTCTGTTGTCGGTTGGCGTATCTGCGACACAAGCATTTCGGGAAGTTTTTTCTAACAACTTCCATCCTACCAAGCGCTACTGACACAGCCCACCACAGGGGCCAATGTTTGGTTCTCCCTATGCATTAAGTGTGACCATGAACATAAAGAATGGACAAACTTATTCTTCACATGCGTTATCACAGGTTGCATACAATTTTTTTTGGTTTAATACCAACTATTTAGATGTATGTAATACTATTTTACAATATTTTTTAATTTGTGGCTATAAAAGCCAAAGAAGCTACACTATTTAGAGGACTTTCTCATCTCTCTCCCTGTTTTCCATGTTTTTACTTTCCTAAATATTTCTAATAATGCAGTATTTAGGGTAGATGTATGATTTAAAACTGTAAAGCATTTTTTAATTCAGCTCTAGGTGGATGGCCTTTTAGAAAATAACCAAAGTTTTTGTTCTGTCCCTTATTTTTTGTAGATGTAAAATACAAATTTTACCCAAATCAGATAAAGCTTCTTTGTATTTATCTTTAAATATTTTTTAAACTAACTGCTGGATTTTGGAAATAAACAGGGTTAAATATAAAGAGAGTTTAAGTAAACCAAGGTTAAAAAGTCATTTGGCTTCAGAAAGTGTGGGCAAAAGTAAAAAAAAAAATCTGAACGTCTTGTTTTAATTCTAGCTTTGGGCCATTTCCATACTGAAACCTGAAGAGCTTTGTAACATAATGGAAACCAAAAAAAAAAAAAGTCAGCTAAATTTTTTTTCTGTCATGAACCCGATGGAGTGATTGTAAGAAAATGTGTTGAACACAAATAGGAGAGGCATAAAAATATATTGTGAAGCCCTTGCAAGATCTTTAGAGATGCATTAATCAAAACTGACAGAATACACATGAGGGTTTTCATTAGATGTGAAGTCTACTTATCTCGTCATTCTGTTATCTCTGATTTCAACAACAGCCCTTAGAAAAATGTGGAAGGCTCGCAATGAAAGAAAAATGACCTCTTAAGTATGGTGCCATTTTTCTTAATGCTGGATGACATACCACAAGAATATTAATAAAGAGGGGGGAAAAAAGAACAGTAAATATTTTAGTGTTTAACCTATTCAATGATCCAGTGGCTATACCTAAAAGTCAATGCACAAGCTTTATTAGGTTAGACAAAACTTAAAACAACATTAGAATATCTATTGTCTATCCTAAACAATACTTTGGAAGCTGACATTTGCTTCTTGCATTGTCTAATGATTTGCTAACTAGTAAGATGATAGCAGAAAAAGTGAAGTGAAGTATTTATTTACAGGATTAGGCAGAGCATTGACCTCTACCCTGACCTGGACGCACATCCTCTTGAAGGGCAAAAGGTAATTTTGCCTCTACTCTAGTTCATTCATAGGTCCTTCCTGCTAAGAAATGTCAATTGAATCAAATTATACTTAGTGACTTCAGGGTTTAACATACATCTAATGGTGACAAATGCTAATGACATGACTCAATCAATACATTAAGCAAATAAAACAAACTGGTTGTGAAGAAATCACATATTACTCTTGTAGATGGTTTGTTGATTTTTCTGTTAATGTGCAGTTTTAGTTTAGAGCTGGTGGATTAAAGTAACCATGTAGTCTAAAACACATTACAAGTTACCTTTAGTAGTTAATAGTAGTTTTACATAAAAAAAATGTGTACATTTTTGTATTTAGGTACACATGACATTTTGTTCTTTATTATTTTATATTCTGCTTTTGAGCCAAAAGCTAGATAATTTGGAGCACATTTTCTCCCAGCTTCAGCATATCTTTTCATAGAAAAAAATAAAATAAATAAAATTCTGCTGTTTACAGATCTCAAAAGCTAAAGCTGAAAAAAACACCACAGTGTCTTTATTTTTCACTCCTGCACACTTTCACTCAGCTCCATCTGAAATTTAATTCTGAGTGCCTAAAAGGGATGCAGTCCATTTACTTTAGGAAACCCACAGTCTCTCCAGAATCTGCCTATGGTCCCGCTTATATGCATTTTTTACTATATTTTTGGGGGGGCAACACCACATTACAAAACTAGGTTTTGTGTTTACCCTTTCACTTGTTGGTGCATTTTATGTTTGGACACATGTAGATAAATACAGCAGCCACAATCAATGGAATAATAAATTGAACTGCTAAGAGTTTTTTTTCCCTTAATAGTTTTTTTGAATCTCTAGTAAACATGTTGGCACAAATGACACAAGCGTTAAGTCTTTAATAATTATATTTAAACGTGAATGGCAATAAAAGGGGTGATGTCTTCATGACAAAGATTTACTATTATTTTGTGCCTAAGGCTAAATGATCTCTTAACAAATCTGGCCTAAAGGGTTGTTTAATAGGGCAAAAAGTCAGAAAGGCAGCTGAAGGTACATCAGTTGAAATACTTTACTAATGATTTTTTGGTTTTGAATATGCTAACATTTTTGCTAATTTACATGGTAAATACAATTGCTTCCTTTTATTTTAATTTTTATTTAGATTTACTTACCCTTTAACTCAGTATAACATATATTAATTTACACTTAATTAAGATTTTGCTTCTATTGCTCTCTTATGGTGATGTATAATACAAATTCTATATGGGTGTTTTTATATAGCTTTATGAATCCATTAGTAAGGAGAATGAAAATGTATATACTCGGTTAATAAGGCAATCACATGCTTAATTTCCAGTGACAGTCTGTGGCAATTCATTAATTGTAGGTGATTAAACAGATATTCCACCTCAGCTTACTATGGCCTATTTTTTATTACAGTAAAGAGTGTGGGTTTTATGTAAAGGGCCTGCCAAGGTCAATTTTGTGAGTTTACGATGGTATTATACATCTGATGTCAAGGCATGGTGATGGTAATATTCATTTGGCATAATACAATAATTTGTCATCTGTATATAAAAGAATTACTGTTTTTGGCTGTTGCACAATTTACACTGGACAGTTAATGGATTTGTTTGTTGCACGTTGTAACATATTTAGGTATACATAGAAAAACGTATCGTCTCTGAGTATGATGTATTCTTTAACGAATGCTATTTGTATTTACAAACACATTTTATTGAGTGCAAATATATTTAAATACAGATATTCTTTAGGTGTATTATTAATACAACTTTTATTTTGACTTGTAACAGGGAAATACTTAAAATCTTAAAGTCATTCTTCATGTGACATGTTGTGTTAGGGTGTTTTGAGAAATTCCTATTCAATTTGATTGTATTTCATCCAAAAAAACTATTATACTGAAAGCCGCCATAAGGCTTTCAAGGGGGCTTCTTACGCCATGTAAAAGTCAATATAAAGCAAAAACAGTAGTTTCTAGTTTTGCAGGATTCTTCAAAAACTGAATTACGTGCTGGCTTCCCATATCTTTTAGTGATTCCAGTGACAAGTATTCCCGGCAAAACAATTGCCTATTGCAATGGTCTTGATAGTTGAGCAGAACTTGTTTATTCTTCATTTTTAGGATAAAAAATATTACGTAGTAAAAAGGCAACCAAGCTTAGCTAAGAAAATTATAGTGTATATTTAGTCACATTTATTTTTAATCAAGTTGTGGCTACTGGTCAAAGGGTCAGGGTCCTAAATATCATGGAAAATTCACTGTGTTGACAAACACAAGTTCTTGGAGGTCAAGAACCAAGGTAAATGGTTAAGCAAGTGGAAGGCTCTATAAATATAGGACAAACAAAAGTAAAAGGCAGAAGAGTGGTTTTATCCTAACAGATTATTCTTGTTGCTATAGATGTGTTCCCTACTGAGGGGTAAATCCCAGGAATATGTAGATACTTTTAGAAGTATGTACCAATAAAAGATTTAGGATGTACACTACATACCAAACCTGACCATAACTGCTATATACATCTTGTTGGATATCCTATTTAAGAAGCATGGACATTAATATGGAGCTGGCCTTCCTTTTGCAGCTATAATGACTCTGCTCTTCTAGTAAGATTTTGTAGTGTGTCTGTGGGTCTGTGAGTTTTCACTTATTCGGCAAAGGAGAATTTCTGTGATAAAGTACTGATGTTGGGTGAGACCAAAACTTTAAAAGGTGTACAGTAGAATTAATTTAACACCACTCAAGTTTCTTTGCATTAAACTCAATAACCATGTTTCTGTGGAAATGGCATTGTGCACAGGGGCACCATCACACAGGAACAGAACGAGGCCATCTTCAAACTTTTGTCACAAAGTTGGAAAAAATAAGTAACGGTCTAAAATATTTTTGACTGCTATTGTATACCTGGTACTCAACAATGGAAACACCTAAACTCAATAATTTAGAAGGATGGCCACATACTTACCACATAGTGTAGATAAAGTCAAATTAAGAATATCTGCTTAGTCTGATGGTGACAGGCTCCAAGGGGATTTCATTTTGTAGTCTACATTGGCGATCCTGACAATACATGGGCTACACATTGCAAATTATAGACAACCTGTAGGCAGCAAACAGGTAATTGCTATGAAACATAGGCAACAAATAGGCAATAATGACAATACATAGGCTATATACTGTCAATCATACCAAATATGTGAACAACTAACAGTAGATTGTGATAATGGGCCTGATTTATTAAAGCTCTCCAATACTGGAGAATAGACAAATTTAGTTGAATTGGCCAATCTGTAATGAATTTCTTAAAAAAAATTGCTATTGGTTGACAAACTTTTTCAATCCTGGACTACATCCATTCCACATTTACTGGATCACCCACATTAGTCTATCTTTTCCAGCTTTCATAAATGTAGGCCCAATGCATGGGAAACAAATAGGCAAAAGTTACAACAAAAGGCAGCAAATGGGCAAAAATTGGAAATATACATCCAACACACACCTTAACACAGAGGCTCCTAACACATACCCACCTTAGCTTTCAGCATCTCCTTAACGTAGCCAGCTTTGGTACTGGCCACTTTCTCCCCCTTTATCTATGTATCTTTACCTATCACCCTTTCTGTGCATTCAGTGCTTTCATCCATCAATATGCAGAAAAGCAATATACAGGCAATGTCAGGCAGATAATCAATGTGCTCAGCTAAGCCTGCCATCTTGCCAAACATTAAAACTGGCTTTTCCCAGTGCTGTCTGCACCCTGTTCCCTATCCCTATATATTTATTGTATTTTAATGCCTATACAATAAACAGCCTAGAATAAGAAAATGTCTGGCTAAATGTAGTAATCAAGGATTAAGTAAAGGGCTAATGAAACTCTGTCTTGTTTATTTTATACATTTCCATTAAGTAAAATTATATTGTTAGACTTGTTTGATTCAGCACTACAAATGGAAAGAAACATAAAAATATGAATGTGAATCAATCTGTATAAAAATAGAGTTTTTTGAAAACATCAGTAATAGTTTTGAATTGGGCCTTTTTTGGCATGTGTATAGTATTGGATGCCTCAATACCAAGTAAGGCAGTAACAGATAAACATGAAAATTGTACCCATGTGTACAAAAATAAAGGACAATTTGTCAAATATTCAAACTAAGATGGTAATCATTTTCATGGGACATATGTGAGGCATTATACGTTCAAAATGTTTTAAAAGGAGCATAGAATATGTGGTACCAAAAATCACCATGAGTAATAACAGAGGAGAGATCATTACTGTAACTCTTGCTTGGTGGACAAGAACGACATTGATAACAGCTGAACAAACTGACTTGACATAGTTATTTTTTTGAGAACTAAGACGAGGCTAACGTAATCTTGCAACACAAAGGGTCCTTGCAAGTAAAAATTGTACGGATGAGCCTTTCAAAAGAAGCCTCTCTTTTAATGCTGCAGTTTTTTTTTTCATGAGCAAATTATGTTTATTTTGGCCCACGGAGCATGACTGCTTTTTTTGTTCAAAAATTAGCTCAAAAACTAGCCTTGGTTGAAATACTTGTCATCTTTTTCAGATATAGTTTCATTGGCTAAAAGTTCCCGTCAAGTCTTTTTTTAGAACTCAATCTATCTTTAGTGCATGGATTAAAACAACAGCAATTATGGAAATAAAGCAATTTTTTTTTACTATAGAGTACAGAATGCAGTGCCTTTGAGTTAATCTCTGGAAGAATGTTGAGTTTAATTACATTCCCTTTATCAAACTGATAGAGACTTATGGAAATCCTGCCTGCTATTTAACCTTTGTAAACTTGACCTTCCTAAAATTAGAGCTGGGCACCTGGAAATATTTACCAACTGAACTGAAATGCACTATGATGAAAGTTTTACCCGTTTACACTGATGATTTTTCTTGTTCTTTGTGTAATAGCACTTACAATGTGCAGCCCTGAACGTGAATCTGAATTTGGCTGACAACAGGTCAGATACTTTGGACTCCAGTTTATTCCTACATGTAACAGATTCTGGACAGCTTGTACGTGATAAGCATACACAATCCATTCATCACAGTACATGCATCATATCACCGTTACCATTTATATCAAAGATCGATGTTTAAATATATATAGAGTAAACCAACAGACAGCTAAGTATTCTCTATATGCAACCTATTTTAAACAGCAATCATATTCATAATAAAATACATCAATATTTGACTCAATACTGGTATGGTACTTAGCATGTTTCATGGCTATCAGGAACAGCATCTACAAATAAACTTTAAATTTGCATAAATAAATGCTAATAAAAGCCACATCTCTTTTGTGTTTAATATACTTTTTTTAGCTATTGAAGAGTATAATTAAAATATTTTTTTTTTTGTGAGTTAAGCTTCAAGTGCCCAATGTACCAATTTTCTGCTCGGAAGATATAAGTGAACCTGAAAGCAGTGTAGAAGGTTAGCATATCATTCCTTTTCAGGGTTCAGTTCCTGGTTAGCAGTGGGCACACAAATTGGGGGCCAGTCATGATACATTTTAATGAGTTTATTTGCAGAATACCATTTAGGAGAGAGACTTAAGGAGGCAGGGTATCTGAAAAGATAGCAGCACAACATAGCTCAAACAACTAACAGGCAAAATCACTATTTCAAAAACCTTAGTCTTGTGGTCTATCCCTTTAAGGTATATCTTAAGTCATTTTTCGATAGAATCAAGCAGTGTTTTTCTAACAGGGTTCTGTGGTACCCTAGAGTTCCTCTACAAGTTGCTAGGGGTTCCTTGGGCAATTTGTTCCTCCCAGGTAAGTTGCCACTGTGATCAATGATTCATTTGGGTATCTGTGAGGGTTGCATTATTACCACTGGCCAAAAATATAAGAGGCATTAATCCTATTGACCACCAGACTATTGTTCCATGAATTGGCATATCATACATATAAGCAGGGGATCCCTGAGTCCTGAAAGGCTCACTACTTTATCAAAGTAATGCCCCTAGTAATACTTTAATTTGCAGTGGATTTGTCTCTTGACTTTTTAAGAGCAGCTAAAGGTACCTATTTAATTGAGACTCTTTTTTGCCAGGACTACTAACAGCTTTCTACATGAAAAATTACCATCCCAGAAGGATCGGATCTAGATGGTCCATTCCTAGTTACATCTGGACCACCTCTAGAACAAGGGTAAGCAACCCTGGAGAGGTGGACCTAAAGAACAGATGGACCTGAATGAACAAATATTCAATGATCACCGGTGTGCAGTTCATTTATTTTAGAGGTCCCAATATAAATGAGTTCAAAAAACGAAAGATTCAAATAAACTGTGAACTTCAGCCATTTCTCTGGACAGTTCCACAAGCTCTGCTCGTTTCTGAAGGTGCCTTTGTCTGTCTACAATTGGGCTGCCAGTGTTGCCCACTCCAGACACATCAGCATGACAGGGGTCTAACAATATTAGCGGCATGATTTACCAGAAAATTGTAATCTACCCTGCTCAAAGCAACAGACTTTACAAGTGACCATTTACATAGGCTCTATATGTGCAGGGCCTAGAAAGGAAAAACCCACTTAAATATTAACATTTATCATCTTTCCAACTCAGACAACTCAACAAACCTTTGATTGGTGGAGTGTATAACTATCCATTACCCAGTAATTGCTACCTTTTATACTGCTGGAAACTCTCAACAGCAGCAGAAAGAAGTCATTATTACCCTGAGCTGGGGAAGAACCTACAGAGTACATGAAATATAAAGCAAAGCTTGGACTGGCTACAGCTCATCAGATTGAGCAAACATGACACTCCAACATGAAGCTGCGGGTCAGGGTCTTTACAACACTTTTCTTCAAAATCTGGGTAGCTGTGATAAGCAAATGGAAACCAGGTCACTCTGTGGGCTGGGGTTACTGCTCCTTATTTCCCACTGAAGTTTTCTCAACACTTTGTAGAATCATGGCAAACCAGAGCATATTCATGAGATATATAGTTGCAGTTTACTTAATAGTGTGGAAATGTGTTGCTTTGCAAATAAAATATATATGCATAAAGGCACAAAAAAGTGTCCACAGCCAAGTTTCAAACTTTGAAAAAGCTCACGTTTGCTTTAAATGCACCCAGTATCCAGTTTCTTACTAGAACAACACAATTATTCTAGAAGTGTAAGCAAATCATATATTTCCAGAATTAGACTGTTTATCAATCTGTATTTTTATTACAATTTAATATGTTGTGTCGCATGCACATCCATATCTCTGTTCTAAGCAGGACTAATAAAAATGTACAAAAGTAATATTGTTGAATTAGTTTGACCTGTTATTATAGGACAGGCATGTTTGTTTTTCATTTATTTTCTACATATTTTCTTTAATTCCCAAATGCCTATGCCTGGGGCTTGAAAAAGCTAGTTTCTTAAAAAAGATGCCTGTTCATTTTATGAAATTCATTACATTCATTACATTGCTATAGGGAATTCACATAGATTTTTGTTTCTATGTTCTTACACTACGCTTGGGTGATCTGACTGGATCGATCTGAGAAAAAAATGTGTACGTACTGATGAGTGGCTGTACAAGAAATCCTTTTTCTTGTTGCCTTATTTCACCTCATGCAGTACAGTACTTTGTTAAATGTTCTCTAACTAGAAGAAACAAAACTTCTTCTAACAAAGTCAACAGAAGCTTGTCAGAGGCAGCAAGGCCTTATGGCTGTTTTTTTAAACACAGATGTGATTATTTACTATAATTCTATGATAATATTTTATTAACATTTGAAAAAAATACATTTTAATTGTTTTGTTTCCTAAAATGCAAAATAATCAGAATTCACAGAGATAGATTTGCAGACAGATAGTGGGTTTTTATATTTCCTTACACATGATTTGGCTTTCTTTGCAGAGTTAATTTTCACCACATTTACTAACCTTAATGCATTCATCACAGAGTGATAATTCAGTTTGCTAAATGAATGGCTTAGACTCTTTGTACTAACAACATCTATTTTCATAGTCTTAAAAGATTACTGTAATTTTGATACAGCCCACCTGGTCCCCGTTCCAGTGTTGCTCACTGTGTGACCCAGAGCCACACAACAGGGGAGTCCTCACCATATCATATTTATCCTGTGGCTTCATTATTATCTATAGTACAAGTTGTACTTTGCAGGACAGCTGGAGACCACCAATAGTATAGTTCTTTAAGAATGAAGAGAGCTGCAGCTAACATACAGAGGATGGAAATGACCCAGATGAGATACTTCTGGAAGAAGGGCTTTGGGTAGGACTGCATAGTGAATAATTTCAGAACAGGCACAGATGAAAATATTGGAACAGGTTAGGGGGCTGTTCCTTAAATCCACTTTCCTGATGTACAGTGTCTTATTATGACCAATTACCACCAGATGTAGACTCACTACTAAATACCTGGTAACAGACCTGGTCAGACACATTCCCTTTATTCCTTTGCAGTACAGATACATGTGTGATGTACCTGGAAGTTCCTTTAAGTCTCCAGCAGTAAACAGGAGTAGATCATGGGTCATCTACTAACATCAGTGTTTGGAAAGGAAGGCAAAACTTGATCAGCACATTCTAAAAAAAAAAAAAAAAAGTGGTAATAGTTGTTAAGATAATCCTAGTAATCCTTTAGAGAGATAAAGCCATTGAAGCTCTGAATGTCATCATGCTGTCAACCTGTGGAAGGATAATGGAAAAAAACTGGCTTTGGAAGTCTCATCTGAATTTTCAGTCTTCCTTCGCTTGAGCATGTTGCAGTCATATTACCATTCATTTACAGGCTCCCAGGTATCCAGGGGTGCACATGGTGAATGTAGAGAGGTTGCACCACAAGAGATTGTTGAATAAACTGTATGCTTAGACCTAGCCCCATTGCACTGGGCAGAATAAGCAGACAGAGAATCTGAAGGGTAGTAGTAACCTAGATAGCAATTTCATACTTCAGAACCCCCAGGGGACACCAGTGCCTTCCTAAATTTTCTTCTGTCCCGACATAAGTATTCAGTGTGTGTTAGGATGTTTTTACAGTATAGCAACCTCCCTTTTACATGCCTTTCACAGATGAAAACTGAGAGAGAGTTTCCACATTATGGAAAATTCTTACTCTGTATACTTGTAATAGCAACAATAAAATGTAAGGCGTTTAGGCACTCTAACAAATATGTTTTAACATGCTGACTTCTATCCACAACTACATTTTAAGAAAAATCACCAGCATCAGGAGAATCTGTTTGTTTGCAGTGAAAAAAATCTTTAACAATTTTTTAACATTAGACTCTGTGTGTAGACAGCAAATGACCTCCAGAAGGTATATTTTGTAATAACTCTGCTGTGTTGCAGAGGTTCTTAGGTCATCAGATTACCAACAAACGGCAATAGCAGAACTGATGCATCACATGTATGGATGATATAGCAAAACTAAACCTAAAAAATAAAAAATAGTGTACAGGCAGTCATTATTGTATGTTGTATGTAAGGAACATGTTATGTGTATTACTTCCTATGACTGTTAATACTGTGTTTAAAGCAAAGCATATTATTTTATTTCAGATTTTATTTCTTCCAATGAAAAGTAAAAGCCAACCTTAACTGGAAGCGCAATCCTTCACTAGCACCACAGAGCAGACAGTTTTGGGAGTCTGCATTTCAGATCCATTTTACACTTCAATATCCTTGGTGCCTCAACCACAAGTAGATAATGACATGTTTAAACACCATTCTGCACCAAGAGCCTGGCCACTCACACTTCATGGCATAATTATTGGCTCACCACTGTCATTAGAACCTCACTGCCAAAAAGTTTGGTTAGTAATTGTGAGACGCATTAGACTTGTGGCCCACAAAGCTAATGTGTATACCAGAGACTTCCAAATTTAGGACCACCTTGTCCCTAAACTGAAAAATGGACCTGACATGAGTTGTATTGCGTACTTTGTTTCTATCTCAGGTTTGCTGTTAGAGGTAGAACTTTACAACCATATCAGACCTAAAGTTGACTGTGAGAGTAATGTTTGTGGAACAAAATGGATTTTTACATGCACCAGTAAACAGATGTTAGCAGATATCTAGTTTGCCAGAGGTGAGTAATATGCCAGTGTAAGATTTTCCCCATGATGTCTTGAATTTCAGTTCTTTATTTTTATTAACTGAGCAGATTTGCATATTAATATAAAATGCAAAAGCATTACATTAAATCATCAAAATATTTACTTAGGTTTTTTTTTAATTTAGGCCTTTTTTGTGCTTTATATTTTTAAGATATATTTAATTATTGGCATTTATTTGCATCTTGTGCCTGTTTGTTAAACAGTGAATTTGAAAAGGTGTGCAGCTCTGAACTCACCAGCCTGCTGTGAAGTTATGGAAAAGTTGACAGAATGAATAACACTTTAAAAGGCATGCCTCCTACATAGCAGTATATACACATTTTAGCAACTTGGGGACTGTCCAACACTTTATTTTTGCTATTAAAGGCACCAAGGGACATGTGAAAGTGGCATTTATTTAGACAAGTAAGTGGGCTTGTAACCTTTCAAGTGGAGAAAGAAGTATTTATGTATATAAAACCAGATACTTAGGAAACTACCTGGTGTATGTGGAACATGCTGTAACAAATTTGGCAAGACTAAGCCAAAAGCATATGAGATGACTGTGGATTACATGGTTCAAAAGGTTCCTTTTAAGTCTTCTGCCAGTGTCGCGTTCAGGTAATACAAATGTAAGGATTAACTGAGCAGTTAAATTACAAGCTTCAAGGCTGTACAACACCATTTGAAGTTGGGCCCCCCAAAATAAATCTTTTTGTGTATCTTTGTGACTAATTTTACACATTCTTAGAACAATGTTTTGTTTTGCTTCTAAGCTGGAATGTTTCACATTTTGTATGTTTTAGCTCATTCATTGGCTTTTCATTTGATTTTTTAAAAAGAGGAACTGAAGCTGCTATGGTTTAACCGTAACAATGCAGAACTCATTTAGTTACAACAGTAGTCTATTTTGTTGGAGAAATTTCAAGAAAAACACATACAAAATCTAATGCTTAGAGGAAATACTAATAGTCCATAAAGTGCTCAGTAATGACATTACTTTTAAGTTATTGTTATGCTAAAAAAAAAAAAATCTGAACGAATATCTTTTAGCTGTCAAGATCAAGAGCTGATTAAGCTGATCAAGAGGTAAAATGTTAACAAACACAGGTCTGCAAAAGGTTTTTTGGGACATCCAATCATGTGCAAGCAAAGTGCTCTTTTGTTTCCTTACACATGAAACAAACATCTAAGTAACACACCAGTTTCACAGCTGAAAATGTATCCTTAAGTGAACTTTGACCACAACACTATAACTCTGCCCATATTACCATATATTTATTCTTTGAATAGGTCAGACAATCTCATTTTCCCAAACATTTAAATTGGGAATTCCCTATTTCTGCAGGTATTTTTTATTGCAAATTGTTAAGCTTATTATCATGGTGTGTAATCTAAACATTTATTTCAGCCGTGATCCTTAGATAATTTGTTTTTAATATGTTCTTATGTCAAGCTTTGCAAGGTAAGAATTCAGCTTTTACATTTCTAACCACGCAAGATTTACAATTTAGATAATGTATTTCATTGTGCTTACAAAGAAAGGAAATGGCATTAAGCCACATTTAAGTTTGTTGATGTTTACAGTTGTTAACTCTGAGACGCTTGTCGTAGGGTGACATGCCTCATTTAGATGTAGTCAAGTTAGTAGAGCACTCTTGGAAGCAAACATTGCGTTCTTTGTCAATTTCGGATTGAAGTTGTCCAGTTTTAGCTCTGGAAGCAATACATAAGCAAGAAATCATTTATAAAAATCTCTTGTGATAGTAATTTATAGCCTCGTAACCTGCCAAAGTGTCCCTGTGTGTTGTCCCAAAGAGCAGTTGTTCTTTCTCTTATCACATATCCTGTGTGCATTCCACTAAGTGGAAAAGTGATGAACAGCCGACTTATCCCCAAGACCCCTAATTTATAAGCACTATGTAATTATTCTCTCCTGTAGCACACCTGTCTGATCTAATTGAGTTGTATGAGGACATAGCTAAGGGCCTATCATGTTTATGGAAAATATATACACTGTGTACTTCTCGTTGTCTCTTAGTTCACATACTAAACTTATTTTGATAGAATTTAGGGCATGCTCAGTATACTATAATGCAAACTAAGGGGAATTTCTCCTAAGTGTGAAATTTTGTGTACTATGTGTGAGGACAGTCATACTTTGTCAGGAACTGTTTAAATGTTTGGGCAACAGTAGTAAAAGCCTAAGTTCTACTCCTTCCCTTAAATCTAAAAAAAGTTTTTTTCCTGCAGACTGTTTCTGATGAAGAAATAGTGTCTGTTATACAAATAGACCTTGCAAGATTTTGGGATCTACAGTAAACAGAAAACTTACCTTAAATTAAAATAGAGATTAAGTCATGAGCTATGGAATATAAAGCATTCCATGGGATCTCATAGGGAGTGTGACCCCCCCCCCCCCTCACACAATTTTATTATATAATTATGATGGATTTATTTATTGCAGTGTTCTTTCATGGAGGAGGGAGATGAGGTCTATTTTATTAAACTGATTTTGCTTGTCGTACAAGATCTGCTTTAATGGTGTACCTGATAACATTTTTAGGTATGGGCATCCACATCTTACTCTAGTACTCAATGTTTTTTCTGCCAAGATGTAGTAAATGCTTGGCCACACTTCCACAGCTCTCTGGTCACAAGAAATAACCAGTCCTTCTTACTCTAAGCCAAATTAAATAAACAGGGAACATTTTCTGACACATACAGGATTTATCAGCTTTTGTCACAAAACAAATTATATGAATACGAAAAATAAATTACCTTGCTCTTTACATTACCCCTAGACCCAAACAAGCATTTAACTATTATAGCCCCAGTGCAATGTGTTTCTCATTTCTGGAGTTAGGCACTAACGTGATAATTTATTTGTTTGGTCACCTGACAAGGATTCATTAGCACAAAATAAATGTGACAAAATATTAGGAAAAAAAACATTACCCTTTATCACCTATATCCTGATGAGAAGAAACATTACCGAGATGTAGTATGACTGAATGCCACAAAGAAAGCTGAATATGGAAGATGTTAAGGTGTGTTACAATTCCATGTCCTTTAGAAACACTCACATTTAACATCAGAACCACCAATTGAAACAGCATTATAGCACACATGGCATGATACAATATTTTTAGCCTATAGAAATGTATACTTTAAAAAGTTATCTTCTAGACCAAAAGTGTACAATCCTCCTTGACTAGTTGTATAAAAAAATTAAATCAATCCTAACCTTTTGACATAAACATACTACACTAAAGGTATTGGTTGGGAAGAACATTATTCTTAACCCACCGTGGAAAAAAAAATAAAGGTATATAGAACAGGGATGAGTAAGGCCATATTAAGCAATAGTTCATTCAGGCCATGAAGTTCAAAATGTGGTCAACTAACAAATTTAACATGTTTCACAGATTCTCAATCTCTGAATGCAGTGTTTGAAGAGGATTTGCTCACCGAGCATGATTGACTATCCACTAGACATTTTATACTGCAAATGTTGTACAAATTATAAAGGTTGAAAAAAGGTAAGAAATACATTAGGTAAAAAAAAGTCAATGAATGTATACTTACCTATCTGTGTTCTTGCCAGATCTACACTTTGAGGCTCACAGTAAACCGCACAGCCCCCTGCAGTCACTTCTAGCTGGTTCTTTGCTTTTTCTGTACATACCGGTAGGTGGAAAATGTCATATGAAATCCTATAATGAGTTAATTTATTGATGGTAACATAATAAATGGACAGGTGAGTATAAATTATGGGGGGAATGGGGAATAGTTTAAAGGATAACAATATGAAAAGGATCCTTTAAACTCTTTTCTTCGGATTATATATTACTGTTTATTTTAAACAGACAAATTTCCAACATTCTGTTTTAAATTAAAGGATTATGTTCACTTTTTAAGTATTCTGAGACCCTTATTCATTTTTGCATTACTCATATTATTAGGAAATTCATGACTGTTAGCTATCAATGGTTGCCATTTAAATCCATGGTACAAATCTGACTACATGTTGCTGTTGACTAAATGAATCAAAAGTCTGTATTTAGATCAATGCGTATTACATTTTTATGATAGATGAATCTTTGTAACCAAGGAAAGTTTTATAAAACTTGTTTATTAAGAAGCTCCACTTACTAAAAATAAACCGCTTTACAGAGACTTAATGCACAAAGAAATATTAGACATCCATCTATCTGTTACTTTTAACAGTGGTTGCTGTCTATGTATTATCATGGGTCACATCTATGTTAGTCACTTGCATGAAGTAACCTCATACAAGAAACATTTTTATTAGTTTGCAGAATTCAGGGATTATTACGTGATGTTATAGGACAGCAGCATGGTAGCGTTGACTTATAGATGCTGTTGATACTTGTGCTAAACATGATTAATACTTTAATTATAAACCATGAATCACTTTTCATATTAAACTAGTGAAAACTCTTGTATACACTTTATATCATGTATGAACCTAGTGGAGGTGCTTTGTAAGCAGCTGCTCAGTTTACTTCATCTTCCCCAGAATTTAAGCACTCATTATATTTTACTGCACTGGATATAAAAGTTTCTTGAATAGGAAAATGTAATTTTTGGCTTAAAGTTAACAGCAGATTTGTTTTTAAGAAGCAGTTTATATTCACCAAAAAATATATATGGGGTGTAATTAAAAATAGAAAAAACATGTCTTAGATGAATATGGCATTTTGTGCTAGTGGAATAAAGCTGTTATTTTTGATAGATGACCTAGCATAACATACTCTATGTATTGCATACATCGTGGGAGCCAAGCACTTGTGTTGTAAAATAAACTTGCAATAGAGAGCTTACTGTTTTCATTAAACCTAATAGCACTGGAAACTCTTTGAGACGGCCCTATAATGACAATAGAAGGCAGAAAACACTCTACAAACACATATTTACTTGAGATTGCCAGTGTAAGACATGTACAGGCAACTGTTTATTTTACAGCATCGAATCATACTGTTTTATGTAATCGAAATTATAGGTTACGTCTTCCATCTATATTGTGATTTAAGGAACCGCACCAGTAAGTAAATCCTTTTAGTAAGACCTACAACAATACTAAAAAAACAGGCATATTGGTGTAAAAGCTGACGACCTGAATGAAGCAGTCACATTTCACATTGTGGATTGCTGTGGACATAAATAAACGTTCGAAGTTAATGGAAGTTTAATTTACTTTACCACACTTCAAACTTAAATTTTACCCATACTGTATTATTATGGCTTAAAGCCCAACTCTGGACTTCGTTATGTCTCCTTTCCCAAATCAACTCCCATTTGTGTTTCAATACCTACCTTTTCGCAAGTCTATAGGCCAGTCATGTGGTGCTGAAAGGTCCTTTTCATCTTTCCCTTTGTTGGCTTGGAGATCCAAACTGATGCAGGAAATGGTCATTCAATCATTAAACCAGTGCTCTTTGCACCCATATACTGTGAATGGAGCATGCTATGGAGATGCCCCAAAACTGTGATGCCCTATGCTGGACATCTTTGCACCTTCGACTAGTGAGGACATATTTTGGCAAAGCAAAGGTACAGCGGTGGGGGGTCAACTCTAAACAACTATTTTTTTTTTTAATTAAAAAAGCCTAAATGACCCTGCAGTTCAGCTTCAAACTTTAGTTTTTCTAAGACAAAATAAACTCCCTGTGAATTATATAAATTGCAAGGATTTTTGCAAATGTTTTGGCATCCATGTCCATAACTAATGTCTGAATGTGGGATTATACTTTACTATAATCGACTGTGTGATGTGATAAACTGCATCTTCTAGTAGAAGATCCTTACAGGGTATTTTCACTGATAATAAATATCCTGTTACAGGAGTACTTGAAGTTTGATGGGCCAACAAAAAGCTTGCTTCTGAAGTGAATGGAGGCCACGATGCAGTGTGCAATTACAGATTGGAGGATGTCTGTGGAACACAGCCAAAGACCTGGGCACAGGTATGTATATGATATGATGATTGAGGGCAAATATTCTAGTTTGTTATACAGTAAGTGTACTCTAAAAAATACTTTTATTACATTACAGAAATACACATATAAACACACACTTGTGCTATAATGCAGGTCCCAAAATACTGTTGGAGATTTCCCTGTCTGCCCTACAAAAGAAAAAAAACATCATGTGTTCATATTAGTGCTCTGACAGTAACCATTAAAATATCACTTTTTCTTTTTTTCAAAAGCAAAAAAGGCAACAAAAAGCAAACTTACCTGCAAATACACATTTTATAGCATGGGTGTATGAGGACTGCCATTACTGTTTTTCTTGCTAGTTACCTGGCTGTGTCTGTCGCCATCAAACGGGGGTCTATTTCAAAGCAAGGGTCTGATTTAATAACAATGTCCAGGGCTGGAGAGGATACCCTTTTATCAGTGAAACTGGGCCATCCAGCAAACTTGGAATGGATCTGGTACAGGATTTAAAACATTTCCTAACAAATAGCAAAGGACTTTTAAGAAATCCGTTCCAGGTTTGCGGGATCACCGAGCTTCACTGATGAAAGTGTATCCTCTCCTGTTTTGGAGAGCTTTAATAAATCAGGCCCAAAGAATCTGACATTCACAGAACCATTCTCAGGTGGGGAAAAATCCAGGTCCATGTTTTTCAATAGCAGTAATGAATTCCCTAGGGAATTCTTCAGTGAATGTCAGATTCACTGCTTGATAAATAGAACCCAAAGAGTCAGAATGTATTAACAATATACTTGATCTGGATCAGTTAAATCAATTAAGTCAAATTAATGAAGCTAAAGCATCAGGATGTCAGAAAACTGGTAACTAGTGGTCAGTGGAGGTCCGCAGTGGCAGCCTACATAAATCTTGTTTGTCATGACATGAATCCAGTATCATGTAGAAACACTGACTATAAATTTAGGGAGTGCACAGTGTTGTTGGTGTCCTTCATCTGAACACAAGTGTAATGCATTGTGGCCTTGAAAAGCTACACTGTCTTCTTTGTGTTCTAGTTAGTGTTAAGCTGCAAGTATTGAATACAGTTCTATACACCATAAAACATTGTGCTCAAAAATATTATTGTAGTTCAAAAATTATATTTTGATATGGGTTAAATTCACATTTGTATCTGATTTGTTTAAGCCCTGTTCCCACATCCAGCTTTGGTGAACACTGCATTCCCTCCCTCATCACCTTTCTCTCCCTGTACATGTGCATGTGTTTTCCTGTGTGTGATTATGGCCGTACTCAGGGGTCATCCTAAACCAAGTAGCTTTCTGCAATCAATAAAAAAGTGTAAAAGACAGAAACTGTCAATTTATCAATGAACAATACACAATGCATTTAGAATAAAAGTAAAAAAACAATAATAAAACTATACATAATAATGTATAATTTATAATTACAGTACACACTATAAATGCTTACAAACCATACATACTATACACAAGATTATATAAAAAATCAAAATTACATTTAAAATCAGGGAAAAGTACTATAATTACAAAAGCTAAAAAAAGAATAAATTTTTGTGTAAACATAAAAACAATGCATTCTTTTCCATGTTAAACAATACATATATCATTCAAATAAATGGAAATAATAACAGTATGAAGTGAAACGTTTTATATTATTATATATTTTATAAAAAAAAAACCATAATCAATTGATGTGAATGTCTCTTTCACCAATTTTTCTGGAATAAGAATTTTAAAACCTGTTCTCTTTGATATATGCAAGTCAACAGAAAACATGTCTGCAGACTCAAAGAAATGAATGCTTGCAACAGCTCGCAATAAATATTCAGGGTTACATGCATGTCTGTTTACATATTAAAAAAGTGAAGCTGGTCCCATCTATCTGCATTTCCAGTGGTATGGCACTCTGCACTAAATTCAGGTTATCTGGATGAGGTCCTGTTAGGTATGTGAATATACATATGTATCAGTATAGATTTATAGTGTAAAGGGTACAAATCTAACATACTGCCCCTGCATCGTGTATGTTTTTAGGTGACAAAACCCCCATGACTAAGAATCAGAAATGTGAATAAATGTGATAAGCAAACATTTAATTCTGGTTTTATTAAAAAATGTAGTTAGGTATAAAGTCATCACTAGGTCAACTAAAATTAAATTATGAGACACCAACATTTAATGTAACTTATGGTAATAACATAATAGCCAGTACTAAATTGATTCTAAAATATCATAAAAGTAATTAAATCGATACTAAAATTCCTTCTTTACCTGCTGCTATAAGACGATGGGATGTAAGACTGAAAACCATGAAGATGTGTTCAAGTTGAATCTTTATGGCGCTAAGTCTAATCAATGGCACACACTAGCATTCCAGATATAGACACATCACACTAAATTTTAGTAAATAGGGGTGAAGCTTCATTGTTGTATTACCATAGGTCTGTGGCCTTAAATCAGGCCCTTGTCTGTCTTAGGCTGATTTATTAAAGAAGTTGTTTTTTTTTTGTTTCACTTAACCCTGCAAGCGTGTGGTCATGTCAAACGCCAAATTACATGAAGTAAAATTGAAAAAACTAGGAACTTCCCTCTGTATGTGGTTAAGTATTTGAAGCAAATAACTATTCACTGGACTAAGTGAAACCATTCCTCTTTAGTAATTCATGCTATATGTATTTAGTGTGGTAGTAGTGTGACTGCATTCATTATTATTTAACCTTAAATACATATATCTTTTTAATATACTGACACACAGACACATACACGGCCTGATTTTAAGAAACTGAAATATGCATATGAAAAAAGAAATAGGTATTCATATAAACATTTACCATTTTCCTAAAGCCAGTTTCCTAGGAGAAATAGGACTGCTTGCTGTGTTAAAGATGTATGTAGCTGAACTTTTACTTTGGTTTCAGACTCGGCACTGAAATAAGCCATAATTATAGCTCTCAGTTGGGTTGTTTACAAAGAGACATGATATTAATATACAATATTATAAGCCTTCAGTTACGCTATATAATACGTCACAGGGTCTATGTGAATTTAAAGGCAAGTATTAAAAAAAACATATAAAACAATTTAGGTTTACACTATATATCAATATTCTTTCATCTACTTACATTCTATTAAAGATGATTAACATCCTCCAGCTATTGATTTCACAAATACACATCTGTATTCTGTATGTTTAAAAAATTAGTCTTTAACAATCTTTACATTTGAATATTTTCCACCTACATAAAAACCTAAAAGGAGATCTTTATGTGACGAGTAGCTAAATAGAAAAAAAGATCATTTAAAAAAAAGTTTATAGTAAAATTTACTTACCTTTCAAAACTGAGAGGCACACAATATTTGAACTGTATTCATTTACCGATTTTCAGGTTAATGAACTGTTTCTGAACTTTATTGTATACCACTACTGGACTGTTGTACTATGAAAAGCATGCATAGAGGCTGATTTTCTAAAGGAGTTTAAAATGTTCACCTAAAAAGAGATAACATTGAACTCAATTCCATATTCACATGCACATTTAATAAATAACAAGGGGTTTGCCTTGCTTATGATTGATTAGTTCAAGCGCACTTTTTCTTTTCTTGAACTTTCCAAAATGCTTTGGTAAATCAACTTATAAATTCTGGCTGACAATCTCTGCTATGAATGTGAATGTGCGTCCTGTACATTTTTTAACTCTTGGTACACTGAACTTTAGCAGCAATAAGTTAAACAGACATGTGATCTGTGTATATTGTATAAAACCTTGTACCATTTAAACAGGGCTTTCAGCTTTAAAAGACACTCATGCCCTACAGAAACAAATAAGGCTGCATTTCTAAGAACAGACTAAAACGTATGTCTGGACCTATGCAGCGGTGTGTCTAGCATGTCATAAAAGGATGAAAAGCAGACAGATAGCAGCCAGTAGTAAAACAAGTCACTTATTGGTGTTGAATCACTTATACAGGAAAAGTGTTACTTTACTCACTAAAGTTTGCTCAGCAGAATGAGTCGCGCTTCTATCATACACAGTAACTGGTTCATAATACATCATCAATAAAATATGACACTATTAATTAAATATCTATTAGGATAACATATCTTGCTTCTATTTTAATACATAAAAGAAACACAAAATAAAAGTATCTATAAACTAAGGAGAAAATACTTTGAGCAGGATAGTAAAAGGTTGATTTTTTTTATAGCACTATATACAAAACTGCAGATGCATTTTTACAAAAAGATGAAAAAAAAATATTCACAAAGAGGAATAAGAGAAGGAAAAAAAAAGAAAGATAAAAGAGAGGAGGCGGTGAATACATGAGAGCATGAGAGCACAAGGAGGGAGCCTGTCACAATGTTCCTCCCCTTCTTGCAGTCCTTACTCATACTAGACTAAAACTCCCACCCTCTCATTCACTCACTCACTTGAGGCCAAGCCGTCCTCTCTGTCTGTCTCTTTTTCACTCTTTTCTCTCTCTCTGTGAAACAGAAGTCAGAGCTTTCTTCACTGACAGCCTTAAGTATTCCCAGCACTTACTGAGGCTAGAGAGAGAAACTGCAAACCAAAACTACACTAACAAACTTTTTTTTCTCTTTTTATTTTTGTGCTGTTGCTTAAGCATAATATTTTTTTCCCCACAGAGGAAAGAAAAGTAAATATTTTCTCAAAGGATACACTTTTTTGATTTTTAAGAAGAGGAAAAAAAAACAAGCCTCTTTAAACTGGTGTCAGGATGTCTGTGCATTTGCTAAAAGGATTTTTGCTGGTGCTTTGCTGGATTACAGTAAGAAGTACACCAACGCCAGGATCTGAGGGGCACACTTCAATCACTGACTGTCCATCATGTTCCCTGGCTAGATTCCACAAGGATGCACCAAGTTCCCAAAGTGACATGGTGGAAGCAGTCAAGAAGCACATTCTGAATATGCTACATTTAAGGGACAGACCCAACATCACCCAGCCAGTGCCCAAAGCAGCTCTTTTAAATGCCATCAAGAAAGTTCATGTGGGCAAGATAGGAGATGATGGGCAAGTGCAAATAGATGATAGAATTGCACGGAGAGCAGAAGTGAACGAAATTTTGGAGCAAACCTCAGAAATAATCACATTTGCTGAAGCAGGTGAGTGGCACTGTTAAAAAGTTTTCAGCTGTCAAGTTTAGGCTGCAAGTCAAGTCTAGGTACAGACTCCAAAGCAGGTAAAAATGCAAAATATATTACTTTATCTGTGATTTCAATCTGATTGTTTGCATCAGCCAAATTCACATAAAATGTCTCTGAACAATCTTTAACAGAGTACAAGTTTTGGAGGGGGGAGGGTATGGGCATTCTCCAAAACTCAATGGGAAGCTCCTGAGTGCTAAATATTAGGAAAAGCCCCAGGGCATGTTTTCCTCCCAGCAAAGCAATCAGCATGACATGAGAGCAACAACATTATTTCTATGGGCTGAGGGTTAAAGATATTCAAAGGCATTCAAGTAGTTGGAACCAAAGCAACAAGCAGCTCATCCAGTGAACTAAACCCATCTGGTGCCACTAAATTGGTGCAGCTGCCATCCCAGGTAGCACAGCAGTTATAGAGCTGTGCACTTGCAGTGCTCCCAGCTGTGAAACGAGTTCTCTGGCTATGTGCTTCCTTCATTCCATAGCAAGATATCCCCTTGCACTTTTAAAGTGACCAATCCTTTGTGGAAAAAGGCTCATCTCAAAGGTGTACTCCACCCAAGACTGGGCTATTAAAAGGTCTCCAAAATTCCAGTGCTGAAATGCAGATTATGTTTTGACATGAGACCTCTCTTCCATTCATAGGGATGGAAAAAAGTTGTGTTCTCCAAACTGCTGATTGCTGAAAACATACAGGCTGTCAAATCTCAGGGCAAGCTACCTTCTTTTCACAAAACCATTGGGAAAAGCATTTTTTTCCTATCTTGTCTGTACACCAGTTTGAAAAGAATGCCATTGTTTAGTGCAGTGTATGGAAGGCAAAGTATGTGCGAGAACTATAAGCAATATTGTTTAAAGTGTGCAGCAGCAATATAAACAATTAAGACAGCACTCAGAGTTTCCAGTCTTAAAAAACCTGTTGACTCAGATGTTCTGTCTGCAGGAAAGCCTTGCAGTGTGTGTGTGTGCATGCTTTCACAGCAGACATTCCTGCCAGCTTTTTGCTGATTCTGAGTACACAATGAAGCATTGCTTTATACCCCCTGTCATAGAGACTGCCTAATCAATTCTATGGGCTAAAAGCCAATCATTATATACATGTGTCACTTACTGTCATCTACAGTGACATCTAATGCACAACTACACTTCTTTACCAGTTTGGGAAGAGAAAGGGTCAATGTAGATGTATGTTCATTTTTTTTTTTTTTTAGAATGCCCATCTGTTTTGTTATTATGACTTGTATTGGCACAATGCGCACTCTCCCTACACAAGATTATATATAGGTATTAACCTCCTGGCGTAATGGCACTGAAGCCAATACGCAGTTGATTACGCCAATTTTTAAGAAATGTTGAACTGCATCTACGTTATGTAAGAAAATGGAGGAACAGATGAATCAGTTGCTATGTAGTTTATGAAGTAGAGGTATATTTTACAAAATAACATTTTATTCCGTTTTGTAGAAGCCTAAGAAGGTAACAGATTCTTAAATGCAATAAGAGAGTCGTTATATGTAACATGGAATTATTGAAATTGTCACATCAGTTCCAATTCGACTAGAGTGCAGCTGGTTTATGATGTCAGCCTTTTTAAGAAGTTCCTCTGTTTTCATTGGGCTGATTTGCAACCCCACAACTACCCTGAAAATGAAATGATCTAATCTGGTAATTTAGAACAGCCAAAAAGCATTTTTAGTATGGGTGGTAGCGGCGTGACACTGCAAGCTACCCAAGTTCAGGATATGTGATAACAAAAGAAGATGGAGAACCCATAAAGTCACATCAGGACAGGTGAATTTACTAAGATGCCTTCAAAAAATTAAACAACGCAAAAGGGCCATAAATGTAATAACTGCTTCACTGATGCAAAATTATTTTATCATTCTATTGTACTCAATGGAGGTCAAATGTATTCAGCACTGAAGGATGAGACAAGAAAACTGTGGTCTGAAACACAGGTAGAGAAGTTACATCTAAGCTCTAATTGTTTCAGAAGCCTTCCGCAAGTATCAAGCAACTCGCTGGCTTATTAGTACAAGATTTACACAACTTTCACCAAGGATGCTTACAGTTTTTAATGCTATCGGAAAAGTGTGTGCATCCTGGGTTAAAGATGCATGAAGTTTAAATGCAATACATTTAAAGATAAAACACTTGGTGTCATAAGACTTGTAACTACTAAAAAAGATGAAATATGCAGCCAGGCAGTTTCTTAAAAAGTAAGAGTTTGCCACTTGGATCAGGCTAAATCTTCCAGTAAGTCTACTTTGCTGTAACCGCACACATTACAATATATATATATATATATATATATATATATATATAAATATATTACTGGACGTATGACTACACAATTATGCGGCTACCGATTTTGCAATTTAACAGATGTCTGGGTATGTTAAAGAAGCAAGTGTGGGAAGTGTGGGTATATAATTTATTTCAATATTATCCACAGTTGACCCAATTTGTTCTTAATGTTATATTCCTAATTTTGTGTAGATGACCATGAAAAAGCATTGAAATGTGTACCACATCTGTCTGTAGAACAGTAGCTTCATTTTAATGGCCACTGGAGGGCAGTAGCCACTGCAGTCTGAAATGTGCCTGTTGCTTTCTTTTCCATTAATACATAAATGCAGAGTGGTAATCTCCCATTGGTTATTTGCTGTCCTATCCATTGGCGCAGGCTGTGTGCAGGCTATATAAATGCAGCATCTTTGCTTTTCTAAGTATAAGAGGCAGAGTAGGCACCACAGAGTCAAATAAAATTATATATTACTGCCCACAAGAAATTACAAACAATGTAGTGTTTCTCTGCTTACGATTAGAAATATATATAAGCCTGATTTAATATGTCTACGAGCTCTCTCATGATTTAGGGCGCTGTTTTACACACAGTCATAAGCAGTTTAGGTAGTTTTCTGCCTGTGATTCTCTTATTGACTGTGATTGCAGTTATTAACAGCAGACCTGGGACAATTTTTTCCTTGTGTATAATAGGGCCCTTATTCACATTCATCTTGGCAGATCTAAGGTTTTCTGCAATCATTTACATCAAATTGACAAAAGGGCAAACAAGGGCAATATTTCATTAGGGGTTGGCTCCAAGAGAGTAGCATTTATTAGAACATTTACAACTATTTGACTTAGAAAAGTGAAAAGGGACTGTTCCCTCCCTTGTGATGGGAACATCTTGCTAAGATTTTCTCGTTTCAGGAATAAGTTAACTGGTCTGGAAAACCATTGCAACCAAACAATGAAATCCCTTTTTCTTATTTATGGGACATCAATTAGCGAGTGTCTTGACAATAAAATCTTTGTTGAGAAAAAAAAAGAAATATACTGTTGTGTTACCTTGGTCAAGGGATAGGTTGTTTTAATACCCAAAAATGATTGGCTGTGAGTCTCTTGTGCAAAAGGTGTGCAGAGGTGTGCCCCAAAATCATGCAGGAGCCTATTAGTGATTCATCCATTTGGATCTTTAACTACTGATAGCAGTCAGTGCCCCCGCAGTGTGTCACTCTTTTCGTCCTCCCGCAATCCATAGGACAGAACAGGTTGCTCAGCAATTGTCCAAATCAAACGTCCACCAATAATCATTTTGCGCAACAAAAGTTGAAAATGTGTACCTAGCATCGGAATGCATTGCATATGTTAAGTTTTTAATTAAATGTCCAGTTGTTATTTTCCAAGAATTAGGACGGCATTTAGCTATTTTTCAAAAGGCAGTGCCAACAACGCACACTTTCCAATAAAAAATCATCTCATTAGCAGTATATAATCAGACCAGTTGTTAGTGACTATTACACTGTGAGCATCTTTAACGCTCCTTGCATTGCGCTATCAGATATGCCAATTGACCCACAAGTTTGTTTGATCTGTGTTTAAACAGAGGGGCCATAGCACAAAGCTCTTATTAATATTGAGAATATTTTTTTAAAACTGTTCATCCTTTTTAAAAGCTGCCAAAGACGAAAATCCATTTAAGCAGGAAATCAAGCTTCAGTGTTAGTTTATTTCTGGATAATTTAACTGTTGGTATTTATCAGCCAGGCGGCAGTATGCCATGCCAAAAGGTCTTTTTGCAGAAGTTAGGGGATACACTGTAAGTTATACAAATGTTGTATATGTAATATTATTCTCAAAGAGTCACTCATAATATGCCAGTATTTCTTACAAAGTTCTCTTATATAACGGTAGCTACTGTTAGCAAGGTTTTTTTTGGTTTGTCTATTATTTTACATATATCATTTTAATAAGTCATGTTTCAGCCCATGTTGTTTCAAGAGGTTTGGGCTGTCTATGTGAAGATTTAGTGAAGTGAAGACTTATCACATCAAACCACATCATATATCAATGTACACTGTAAGCTAGTACTAAGAACAATTATAAATGTGCTAATCACACCAGTAACCAACTGGAGTACATGCATAGCATGGGAATGTTATCACTTTCATACAGTAGATCAGTGTGGAGTAATATATTTGCTAACGTAGCTAACTTACTTTGCTCTGACATACTCAGTATGTGTCAGACCCGTGTTATTAATACAAATAGTAATGCATTTTACTTTGCAGCAGCAATTTTTAGTTCCAGGCTGCTGCATCAACACAATTATTTATTGCTTTTACTTCTGGTTTGTTTATGATTTTTTTTTTTTTTATTTCACGTGCTTACCCCTTTTTTATTGCCATATACTACTTTTTCTTATCTTTTTTTCTGCTGCCAGGTAGTTGTCTTCAAATTTTGGCAAGCTGCTCTCAGCACATTATATACTAGATATTGTCAGACCAAACTAACGTGCACACATAATTATTCATGCCTGACAGATCAATCCACTGACTCATTGATATCATGTGCAGTTGTTAGGCTGTGAAGTGCACAGAAATAGCAAAAAAAATCCCTATATGAAAATATGTTTTGAAAAAATGTAAATATCTGTTTTAAAAATTAACCTTATTGCTGTTTTCTGCACAAGTTATAACACATGTCCACCAAGATGCTTTTAAACATCCCCTGTGTCAGTAAAACTAGAAGTGAAACTTGTACTTATTTTACACTGCATTGTGTATGGTAGCCTGCTTTCAAAATCCAGGTGTGCTGTCTGGAAGTCTGAATTCCCTGTTTATTAGTCTATAATGATATACAAAGTAAAAGTAAGCCAACTCAGGCTTGATTCCAGCCATAAGCAGACACTCAGAGAACAGCAACACAACACACATACATACAAAGTACATACTTACATAATATATCTAGAATTTTTTTAATACTACCTAAAGTAACCCTGTCACTCAAATAAGAAGAACAAGAACCTGTAAAAGAAGGTCCCTTGGGTCACCTTCAGATTTCTGTGGTTTCTTTTGCTGACTTCCAGGTCAGTACTCTGTCCTGTAATGATGTAAGGGTCAGCAGGAGGAATCTGTGAGAGCTATAGGGAATCTAGGAGATCAACAATTCTGGAAGTGTAACTTTTCCAGTGAACTTTTAATTGACAAGTTGTTTATGGTGGCACTGGCAGTTGGGGAGGTAGCTGTTTACATTTTTTTACAGGTATGCATTCCTTGGAAAGTTCATTATAGTGACAGTAATATAATTCATATTCACTTTAAATGTGATCCTCATAAGAACTAGAGTTATTTCCCACTGCAACCACCACCAATTAGATTAAAACTTTCAGGATCGATCTATTGCTGATTGGTGTGTGAGAGAAAGTAACTCCATATTTAGAATGATACCTAAGGCTTTGTACCATTAATGGAGGTGTACATTATGTCTTACAGGGCATTTTGGGATATCCAATAGGCAGGGATAAAGGAAACATGTTAAGAAACATGTTAAGGATATCTATTTCTAAATTGTTTTACATAAGGGAACATCATAGGGAACAAAAGCACAATAAGCAACAAGTACAAGTAAAATTACTTTGTATAAAGCCAATCCAATGCAAGACAAAGCAACAGATTAGCTTTAAATATGACTCCACAATCGGCACATTCCTACTATTGGCTCACCAACTACTCTTTTCAGCTGATAGGAGTTTAGCTGAAGGAACATACCCAATATTTTTAGCACACACCTATTCCTCAATGTGAAGCAATAGTGATTGACTGGGGCAGGGAGTTAGTTCTTAGGCAAACTCCAAGTCCTGATCTGGATATTATACAGGACTAACTTCCAGCAACCTAACAGAGCTGTGGAGAAGCAACAGTAGGTATTTCCAGCTGGTAGAGTCAGAATGTAAGCATTAAAGCATGGACAAAAGACAGGTTTATGGTTTATTGTATCCTACGTAGGAAGTTGTAGTGGTCCTATGTTAGCTATCATTGGATTTAATCTTTCAGTACTGTTTAGTTTAAAGAATTAATCAACTTTGAAACTCACATTTTATGTGCTTCATTTATCAGTATAGAATATGTTTTGGCAGGGCTGGCTATTCCGTAGGAACAATCTCAAAGCATTTAAAACATTATGCTAACTAGTCATCACCCAAACTACTTGTATCATTACTTAAAGGTGGTACTGATCTTTTTAACAACTACTATATTTAAACAGTAAAAACAAATATCACTTAAAATCCACCTTCTTTCAATAAAGAATTACTTGTTATAATAAGAAACACTTCATTTGCTCATGATCAAATAACCCAGCAGAACCTATTACTCATTTCACCCTCTGCCAAGAACATGGAGTCTTTATCAAGGGAACGCCCCCACATCATGATGTTCACGATCAGCACAATTATGCCAACAAGTATATGCATAAGAGAAAACATCCCAAAAAATGCTGTTCCCTGATTATATCCATTCCTCAGCATATCAACCAGCAGTGTTCTATAATTAACACGTACACAGCATGTTAAATTAGAAACATAAATGACAGCGACAAAGCTTCCTCTACATTTCTTATAAATCTAGTTTATGCAATCCTCAGAAACTCATAATGCAATAAAGGGAGCCAATCTAAATGACAGAAAATGACATGCTATGTATATAAACTTATTGACCTAAGGATGGATAGATAGATAGATAGATAGATGGGCCCATCATTTACAGGTATTTTCCAATCCAGAGGATTGCTTATTTCCATTACATACTTCAATAGGTGCTTTGGAACCATATGTTGTTACTTTGTTATATGAGAAAAAAGTGAGCAAACCCAAAGGAGTCACTAAAAACTATCATTTTAGTATTTCTTCGCTGCATTCAATTTTTTTAATTTCTCCGTATTGTAGCTTTAACAGCCTAGTTATCTAACAGAGATGGGACAGTGGCAAGTTTCATAGAATTACTGTCCATGAGGCAAGGTTATCATCACACATTCATAATTACAGTGCTGCAGTGTTTAACAAGAATTCTTACTGACCTGTGGGGAGTGCTGTATGCAGAAGTGCTAAAATGAGAGGAAATATGAATATGTATCTTGAGGCCATATACAGGACAAATTAGAATTGGATATTGGACTTTGGTTATTTGTTTAAACAACGGATCAAAGGCAAACAAATATAACAGCACGTTTGTTTAAACAAAATCTTTTTGCTCTAAATACATTTTGGGATTGCATAGATATTATATTCTAAATAAAAAGGTAAACCTTAATAAAGCACCAAATCAATCAAGTTGCTGCTATTTTACATTGTCACTGACCATCTCAGATACTTTTGAGTGTTAAAGAGTTTGTTTTATCCTAATGGGCCTGTGGAAGTTGCCTTTTTGTCACTTTAAATTACCCTGTTACATATATACTAATTCCAAGTCACATATGGTAAAAATCTGTTGGTACTTTAATATTAATAATTTATTAATAATAATGCATGCAAATGTGTGAAGTTAAAATATTGTGTTAATATCCTTTTTTGTTTTTTGTCATTTTATCATACAGGGCCATCAAAGAAAGTGCTTCACTTTGAAATTTCCAAAGAAGGCAGTGATTTACTGATAATCCGAGAAGCGGAACTCTGGCTTTTTCTAAAACTGTCGAAAGCCAACCGAAGTCGGGCTAGATTAACAATACGGCTGTATCAGCAGCACAGGGTTCAGAAAGAACACAGAGGATCTGAGTCAAATAAAAATGAAGTTCTGATTGCTGAGAAAGTGGTGGACACAAAGAAAAGTGGCTGGCACACATTCCCCATATCTGGGAGCATCCAGCGTTTACTGAATTATGGCAAATCATCTATGGACATTCGAGTCGCTTGTGATCAGTGTCAAGAGTCTGGGGCAACTCCTGTCTTGCTTGGAAAAAGAAAGAGAAAAGATGATGAGGAGAGAGAAGCAGGTACAAATGGAGGTGAGGAAGAAAAAGAACAATCACATAGGCCGTTCCTAATGATTGTTGCTCAGCAGACAGATGAGCACCCACACAGAAGAAAAAAACGGGGCCTAGAATGTGATGGTAAAGTAAGCAATTGCTGCAAAAAGCAATTTTACGTAAGTTTTAAAGATATAGGTTGGAGCGACTGGATCATAGCCCCTCCTGGCTACCATGCCAACTACTGCGAGGGAGACTGTCCTAACCACATTGCTGGGACTTCTGGGGCCTCTCTTTCTTTTCATTCCACAGTAATCCATCAGTATCGAGTTAAAGGCCACAGCCCCTTCAACAACATTAAATCCTGCTGTGTTCCATCTAAGTTGAGAGCTATGTCCATGCTCTACTATGATGATGGACAAAATATAATTAAGAAGGACATCCAAAACATGATTGTGGAAGAGTGTGGTTGCTCGTAAACTGAACACTTGGTATCACACCAATCACAAATGAATTGCAATTGACTTGTTAGTGGGTAATGATTACCGAGAGATGAACTTAAGAAGGAAGATCACGTTCTGCATCTGCTGCAGTTGGTATACGAAAAAAGACATTTTTAGCTCCTATAGCTATGAGCTTGGATACTTTATAAAGAGGCACAAGGATACACCTGTTTATCCATGTATACAACACATTCCAGTTTGTGGAAATGTATAGGCATTTATACAAGTTGTATATATAGATATTCAGAAATAGATCTATAGCACCATTTTAGTTCAACCCTTTATTTTATTTTACAACTGTACTGTGCAGGTGACTCAACTTCTTCCTTTGCACTATTACTGCATACTAAAAAGGAAAACAAAACCGAAAAAGCATACAAAGTTATATTTCATCAAGGTGCTTAAGATCTTAGAACTATGCAACTTATGGGGTTTGAAAACTGTTTACCCAAAAAAAGAAAAAAAAAAGAAAAAAGACTTTTCAGTGGAAGTAACATGTTTAATATTTTTGTTCTTTCATGAGAGATACTTGAAAGGAACATGTTGGTTCAGGTACTGGAACCAAACATTTCTATATTTTGTAAAAAAAAGTTTCTTTTTTATTTGCACTACAACAGTATTTGACCTGTCTAATATCCTTATTTAACAAGTATTTTTTTGAGAGAGGTTTTAAGAGCTGCACTTAACATGAGATATATGAGAACTGCTACAGCACACTTCAAAATAGCTATTTTTATGACTATTTTCAATATTTTTCTACCTTAAATGAGACACTTACACCAAAGACATGTGTGTAAAGATTTAAGTCTGCCTGTGGTTGGTAATTACTGAGCAAATGGGAAGGAAGAATTTAAAGGATTGAGTGTAAATGAAAATGTATCAAAGCCAAAATTGTATACTTTATCTACATCCATTTTAGGTAATTATGCTGCTTCCAGGCAGCTTTTGTTTCCTTTAAAAAAGGCACTTCAGCAACTTATCTCTATTGCATATTTCTTCTTTGGTTAACCATTCCACTAATTGGATAACCATTTTAGTATGCTGACATATGTTCTTGAATTTCAGAATTGTGAATATGCACAAAATGACATTGTTTTGACAATAATGCAAGCTTCATACTGTGTGGCATACAACAAAGAACATTATGGCAAGCATGGTGTACCATAAATAACTGGAGCACATTAATGACATCAATGTACACATGATTGTACAAATGGTATTGCAATTTGGCTGTTTTAGATTTTATCTTTGATTTGTTATTTGAACTGCACTAGTAGGTAACAAAGACCACTTTTTTGAGTCATTTCAAATGTTGCAGATTTAAAAATATCTCCCACTATGTTAGTTCTCCCATAGCTGCTGCCATAATATACACCCATAGTAAAACCTTGCCTTAGCTACTGGTTTTTAGTAGCAATATTTTTTTCAGTCTTTTTTTTACGGGGAAAGCCTTTCAAATAAATACAACTGTACAAAATCACACCAGAGAGAAGAAATTAAAAACATCACTTTGCTGCATTATATTTAAAAAATTATTTTAGCAACGATACATTAAGTGCTCATGTTAAAATATGTATATGTGTAATAAGGTGCAAAATATCCAATTTTGTGCAGGTATATCAAAATACATGCTTATTACTATTTTTAATTTATTCCACAGTATTTAGCTTGCATTGTAAAGCAAATGTTTTATTCATATATTTGCTTTTTATACTGATACATTTCTGACTTGTTTGCAGTTTGCAAAATTAAAAAAAAAGAAAAAGAAAAAAAAAAAGATAAAAAAGAAAAAGGTAAAAAGAAATGCAAAGTAGAACATAGTGTAACACATACACTGTTGTATATAAATCTTTTCAAGTGGTAATTTGTAAAAAAAAAATTCATACAAAGTTACATATAGAAAAGCATTTGAGTAGAAAAACAGTTAAAATATACTACATAGCTACATTTCTTTACTTTTGACAAGCATTTCTTAAATTTGTCAAACATTTCAGTGCTTTCAAACAATGAAGTATTTTGCTGCCGAAAATCTAAACATTTCTTTATAGCCCGAGTTCTAATACTCACAACAAAAATTTAAAAATTAGGTTATTGTACATTTAAAATATAACCTTACCTAGGAATTACCAGTTAAAACAACTATGATAAAAAGTAAGGCTGCACAATATCCTTTACATTCTGAAAATGTACTGAGGATGCAGAATGAGCAGATTTTCATCTTCCTCTGGCATGAAACAGACAGCGTGGAAAGGCATCTTACTATAACTTATAGCCAACATTGTGAGTTCTAATACTCACAAAAATATTTTAAATATTAGGGTATTGAACATTTAAAATAAAACCTTCCCTAGGAATTACCAGTTAAAACAATTAACAATAAAGAGTAACGCTACACAAAATGTTTACTAAGTCTGTTTTAAATAATACTATTAATGCTATACCATAAAGTCACAAAAATAACTGTTATGTTCATATGGTGTGTATATTACAAGACAGTTGAACTCTACAGGGACTTTCCAGTTATGGCCCCTCAGGGTAACATAGAAGTATCAACTCTCATAGCACCATTTTCACCACTGACAGAATACTTTTATCACATTACATCTTCAGTAATGTTACAGGCGAAGCCTGGTATGGCAACTCATATAATCCAATATATGTTGTCATTGTAATAAGCATATCTATATATAGTTTAGACGTACTTTTTTATGGTACTATAAACATCATAATGATTTAGTGTGGGGTAATTTATTTTGGTACACAGAGGGATCACAAAATTAAATTTTTTTCTAAAGTAAATGAAAACCACTTTAGTTTTAATCACATGACCAGATAGCTCATTGATAATAAACCTGGTATATGTATTTTGGGGGATAGGTAGTTTCTTAAAGAAAATAAAAATCAAAGGTATAAAGCTGATCTCCAAATAAAGATGTTTAAATTGTCAGAGAAGTTAACCATGCTTGCTCCAACCTAGCAATCATATAGAAGAATGTATCTTAAAAGCATTGTTGGCTGCACATAGTATGCTTTTGGAGCAAATACAGGTTAACTAAACTAAAATTCAAAATCATGCCTATAGAAAATACATTACCTTCTTATTTTACCTTGTTTTTATATAATATAAAGATAAATCTAGGCTAGGGAAATGATGAATAAAGAAAATAAACATACTTGATAACATGAGTCATATTTAATAAAGTATGTGGCTATGCCAGGAAATAGAAAATCTGCATAAGATGAGAGAAAAGTGGCACAGCAATCAAGGCTGACCATAGCAGAACAGAACAGAAGACAATTTACTCTAATGAAATCTGCATGTCTACAAATAGCAATATAAATTACTACCATATTTTACCATTTTCACAGGCCATGCTACATAGAAAACAACCATCCTTTTAGGTGGCTGTGCTGGAAAAAAATAATTACTGATAAATACAACCACATTTTTCTGAAGGTCCAACCATAGCTTTTCAAATATCTTTTCATCATTAGAGGTTGGTAAATTTATGTTTATATCAGTTTCCTCCATACTTTTTAGATGTATTTTCTACAGAAGCTCTTTGTGGTCACCAGCCTATAATTGACTTTGAAATTAATTATGTAACCTATGAATGCAATGCATGTAAATATTAAAATACAAAAAAAAAAAACAGACTACAAACAATTAGGAAATGTTAACCTTGGGAAAACAACTTTTAGAAACAAATGGATTCTATTTAACAGACTGAACACTATTGCAGATCATCCTCCTTCACCAGAATGTGGATAAACATCATGTCACCTCTTAAAAAAAGAGGTTATAATGCATAACATATCATAAATGTCTACATTTGAAACTGAATTATAATTATTAAAAAATTATTTAAAGTATTTTATTTGTAAAATCAAGTTACACAATTTTTCAAAAATACAAGATTATAAAAGTTTGATCACATTAACTGCCAATGTCAGTTCTATAAAGGTCAACTTACAAAAAAATAATTTATTCTTTTAGCATACTTTATTGAAAAAAATAATATTTATTTTGTAAAATAAAGAGAAAACATGGTAATTCCCTAGTTTCTTCTTACATTGTTAACTCTTGTGACCAATTCATTCTGACAAAAAAATGTTTTCTTTGCATTCCACTTTCACTTTTTTAATTGCTTTAACCTATGTCCATTCTGCTTTATGTAATTAAAGTTGTTAATTTATATGAGAATATTTTCAACTATGTCAATGATTTCTTAATATTTATTGTGTAAAAGGACTGGTATTTTTTTTTTATTTACGTTTGTTGAAAGAGATATTTGCATTTGTTTATAGTAGATATTATTTATTTTGACAGCATTCCATTCAGTATGATTTACATGTGGACGGTATGCTAGCTGTATAATTAAGTGGGAAATACTCAACAGCAGCTCCTTGTAGATTTTAGTTTTTTTTAAAGATCTGTTTCGATAGTCTTTTTTCCATCCTTTTTAAAAAACATTATTTTAACGGTTTACCTTAAGCACAGGTAGTTGTTTTGGTAAACCCTGACATTGTTGTTAAAAAGGATGATTAAAAAAATCAAAGGAAGACTCCTATGTTGAGACATGTATATGTACATGGAAGATGTTTGGGGTAAGATATTGTTTTATCTTGAACTTTTGTAATCTTGCCCTTTGAAAAAAAACAACATGAACGTAAGTGAGAAAAATAAAGGGAGTTTACTGAAAAACATGTTGGTCACTGTGTGTTTTTGTTACTCTGGGGTCTTTTTAAGATGGGATGAAATGTAAAGGAAATGCTATAAATACGTTCACTGTGCTATTTCTATATTGTTTTCTAGGGAGGAACTGCCTATGTTGAAAGCTGATTACTTTGTCACAACCCTTAAACACTCTGTGTTGCATGCATCTAACTACATTCAAACAAGACCTAAAAACAACATAGTTGCTGCTTTAAAAAAATTGGAGCTGGCGTACTTAAAGAGTTTTTTTCACACCTTTATTAGTTTTTCTGATTTACAGGAATTTAAAATTTGAAGGTTCCTGTGCATACTTGTGACAAGTTACTAACTCTCTAGGTAGCAATGCCAGGATTCATCATGCAAACCTTGGAGTCTGCAGTCAACAATAGCAGTTTACAAAAATCATTGTATAAAATCTAAAGGACAAGTAAAGAAGAAATAATGGAATTGGTGGTCAAGGACTGAAATTTTTTCCAGCTAATAGAAAATATTCAAAAATAAATCCATTGCAGTTTTTCTGTATCACACAGGTTCACCTATGATAGTCTATCTTCTTCAGCCTTGGATAGCTTTATTAAATCAGGTAAAAAATACACTATGCTTATGCCTACTTGTTCACGTCTTTTGTTTGGATATGCCATATATTCTAAGCCTATTTGATGGCCGTATAAACTGCATGTGTAGTGATGCTTCTACATAGTCATAACACCTACAATGCAACCTGATGAAACAGGTGTTCCCTTCAATAAAGCTTTGGACACAAGCTTTATTTTCAACAAGCTATATATGTTCAAAAGGTGTTTAAAAAAATAATATTGTTGTGTAGCCCTCTTCTTGATTGCAAAACCTTGCTTACTTGCATCATGAAAAGCCCTAGACCTTCAGAAAAATCTTCCTCCATTGGCGGGTTAACTTTTGGGGACATACAACATTACTATACTTATTGGAATTTCCTGGATGATACCATTATTCCTACCAAACTATCATTATAGGTGATCCTTATAGTATACATAACTACCAACCAAATGATGTCAATATGCCAGTCAGGAATTCCTTCGGTATCACCACAGTGCAGGGGATCTGCCATTTATTGGTGCTAGGTTAACATAATTGGTAGTCATAACTGACAATGGATTTACATTTCTGAGTTGTCTGATTGACCCTGGATCTACATCATAGACAAAAATTAACATTGTTTTTTAAAATTTGTAAGTGTGTGTTTGAGTAAATTTGGGGAGTTTAAATACACATTTAATTGCTTGTGAAGATGAATAAGGGGTACTTCTACACCTCTGTACTTATTTCCCGAGAGGGAGTGGAGATCTGGTTGCCCCATAATAAATAGGGGTTCCAAATTCCCCCATAAGCCCCCACAAACCTTATATTTTATTTGGGGACCAGATGGAGGTAAGATTCCTTGTCCCTCAACATTGGTCCAGTATGGTACAGAAAGGGGAAGGTCATATACTTGCTGCACCCTTCTTCCTGGCTACTCAAGTTATATACTTTTTGGAATCATGAGGGGGGTCCCACGTTCTAATTTTAGGGAACAGTACACAAAAAAATAGGAAGGCTGTTACAAAAAATATTTTCTTCTCTGTTCTTTAAAACTAGAGGCTTTTTCAAATTAATTACCTAATTTAAACTAAGCTAGAATATTCACTTCTTCAGCAATGGCTTACCTACTGTCTTTATGTTTAAAACGTACCTAAACTCAGAATTTTCACTTTACATAAAGGGATAGACAACCTTTTTATTTAAAGTAAAAATTCTGTTTGTGTTTTAAAAAAAAAAAGGGTGCAACACCACCCCCTTCATTCTCGTTCGCCTAGGGAGTGCAGAGCCTCCCGGTATACCTACATCACGCATCCTGGGAGCCTCTTGGGTGCTCCTTCTGCGCATGCCTGAGCTCTTTCCTCAAAAGGGAAAAAAATTGCCGATCTCATGCATGCGCAGTTAGATCAGCAAGTTTTTTTTCCCAAACTACATCACCCGCTCTTGTGCCTGCGTCTGGTGACGTAGAAAGAAAAATCTGGAAGAAGAGGAGAAGATGGAGGTGCCTAGTGCGCCAGCCTGAAGAAGGAAACTGGGATGACACAGGACCTGATGGACTGATCGTCTGCTCTGCGGAATTAAAGGTAAGTGGGTTTTTTTTGGGGGGGGGGCAGCTTTGAGTTTGCTCCTCTCCTCCACTGTAATTTTACAGACAACACAAATATACTTACAGTATATTTTTATAGTTAGGAGGATAGCTCAGTAATTACTGGCTAATAAGACTGCTTGTATATGATATGGACCGTTGCAATAACACCTGGGAACACTTAACTGGCTAACAGACTGTTAGAAACTGAAAGAATAAGTATGCTACACATGTTCCTAAAGAAATGGCCGCATGGCAGAATCAAAAGGCACTTCAACAGAAAATCTTCATAATTGTAGAAATGTACTTCCCTTCTATGGGCCTGATTTATAAGGCCTGTTTTCTTAAAGCTCTACAAAGCTTGAGAGGTTACCCTTTTAACAGTGAAGATGGGTGATCCAGCAAACCTGGAATGGATCTGGTCCAGTATTCAAAATATTTGCTAGCAGATGACTTTGAAGAAATCCATTCCAGGTTTGCTTGAACACCCAGTTTCACTGATGAAAGTGTATCCTCTCCAGCCTTGGAGAGTTTTAATAAATCAGTAAAGCTTATCCCTGTTCAGGGTAATGGAGAATGACAGAACACAGAGTCCCTGCCGAGACAAGAAGAGATGTGGCAGTGGTCAGCCTTGACCCTAAGAATAATGATCAGGTGCTAAATATAATCAAAGTCCAACTTGATCATGTTCAGTTTAGTGTACAGTTCTTGTAAATGCCTAGTACCAGGAAAAAATAACCAACTTCCAAATGCATGGGAGCTATATCATCATGCACATGTCAATTAGGATGGCTGAAGATCAAAAACCCAAAAGAAGCCAAAAACAAGATGTGGGTTTCAACAAAGGGAACATTGTTAAAGAAAAGGTGAGAACAGTTCCTCTTTACAAGTAATGCAGCTTGACTAACATAGCAATACCTCCTGTTTACTTTTTTGCAGTAGGGGTTACTATTATTGTTAATAATAAATAGGATGTATATAGCGCCAACATATTACACAATGCTGTACATTAAATAGTATTCACGACATATGTTGTACAAATACTGTATTTCTTGCCCAAAATAACATTAGCAATGTGCAAGCATTAAGCCTAGAAGCTAATCAGTCTGTTAGCCTTAGAATCACACTAAAATGATCAAAATTCATAGACACACAAGGCACAACAAGGATAAGGGCAAAGAAGAAAAAAATTAGGGTGCCCACTTGACATCAGAACTTCTTTAGTAGAAATGACTAAATGAGCAAACACACATCTAAATTAGATGAATTGTAAATATACAGCACACAAACTATGCAGGAACCACAATAACCAAAACCTGGCTGGATGGTAAGGCTACACAGGAGCACAAACTGGATATTTTTATAATACATAGGAATTTATTACTGATAGCCACCCAGTTACCAGATCTCTTGATGACATTTAGGCCCCGACGGGTTCAAATCCTACCTTGTTCTATCCAAATCTAGAATAAAAGCCTGGCACCAAAAAGATTAGAAAAGTAGCCATCATTTGGTCACAAGGTGCTTATGTCAGCTATTTGGTATTACCTCCAGGCTCTTTAATATTATTACATTTAACAGCAAAGGTAAGAGAGCAATTTTTTATTTTAGGCCCACTGTAAAAGCCAAAATAGCTTTACTAATGCTGATTGGATTACCATTTTCCTTAGACAATCAACATCTGCTTTGGCATATCTCACACTGTTTACATTGAGGTGATGAAGTCATCCATGTGGATGTAAATGGTAGGGTATGTTCTGACACAAATTTAACAGTGCAAGCAATCTACAACTGAATATGACTTGTTGCTAGCTCTACCATGCCCTAAATATCTGTAATCCTTCACAGGCACAAGTCTGATCAGAGTTTGGTAGTATATTTTTACCAGATACTGTACATTTATGCTCATTAAAAAGTCAAATGGCGAGGTGTGAATGCAGATTGCTGTGAGTGTTTTTCGTATATTAAACATGTGTTTTGATGAAAAAATAACTAAATTCTATTTTCTAAATGTGTAAGGAACAACTTCAGAGGTCAATAAATAGTTGCACAGTTGCATCTGGCAGGCAACCGCTAGCTACATCGAATCAGTATAAAATGTGAAACAGAATATCTGGCAGAGCACTGTGAAACTTTAAAATTAGTAAAATGTCTCGAACATCAGCTAATAAGTACAACATTGCCTTATAGGAAAAATAAAGATAAATACAAAACATTACTATATATGGAAAAGAAGCTAGTATTCTTTATAAATGTGGTGCAATATGCAAAAATGTGTTGAAACCTGTGGTTACCAAACACAGTTGAACCATTTTCCAAGCACAGTTAAGAAAATGGAAGGTAACGGAAGCATCAAAATAAAGTTGGATGTGATTCTAAATGCTCTGAAATGCCCTTGGGAATCAGGAAGGCTTTTTCCCCCTTATAGAGCTATTTGAACCATGCTTTTCACATTTTTGTTTTCCTTTTGATCAGCTGCAGGTTTAGGACATATATATTTTTTTTCAAATTAACTATGCAGCCTCTGTTAATCTCAAACTCTAGTCCAGGGTCTAATAGACTACTAATGGACAACTGGCTTGGACTTAGAGGCTACATGCATTCAAGTTTTGTCATTGTGCCAGTTTTATGATTATAGATTTATAAAGTACTAGCTTTTTCTGAGGCACTTTACAATTATGGATTTTCATAAATATGTGTGTACATACAGTATATACAAAGTTACACGGTACAAACAAACAATAGGGAGTTTTACCTCCCAGTGGATTGTGTCTGACAAAGTGGTAGGTCAATATACAACAATATTGTAGTATGTGTGGAAAGTGGACCCTGCCCAGGGGAGCTTACAGTCTAAGGAGTGGGAGGTTGGCAGCAGTGTCCTACCTGCGTAAAAGTAGGGAAGCCTTGGCTGGTTCACTGCTGGACAAGTTTCCTAGGTCAGATTATATGAAGACACCAAGAGGTGGGTTTTGAAGTTGTGTTTGACTGTGAAGGTCTTGAGGGATGTTGAGTGCTTAATAGATTATGGAGGAGAGTTTCATAGTGAGTTTTGAATGCAGGTGTGGTTGAAGGTAGAAAGGGTGGATGGGAGGAAAATTTAATTTCCAGAAAGAAGGGAATGCCTGAGATAGTATCTGGGGTTTAATATTATGATGTATGAAGGAGCTGTGATAAAGAGGGGTTTATAGGTCAGAAGCTTTGATCTGCATCTTTTGTGTGATAGGCAGCCAGTAAATAGAATGACAAAAAGTAGTGACATTTAGGCAGTGATTTAAAAAGTGTATGAGCCAAGCAGCAGAGTTCAAGATAGAGTGGAGTGATTCAAGCCAACCCCCCTTCCCACTAGACCACACATTAGTGTAGTAGAGTAGTCTATTCTGTATATGATCAGGACACACATTGAAACACACATTTGTGGTGAAAGGGTGAACCTATAGGATGTGTTATAGTATAAGCCATCAGCAGTGTGTTAGTGTTGCGGTAATGAAATAGATTCGGAAGCATAGAGGTAAATTTGCGTATCCTCAGCATGCAAATGGTATAGGTTGTACCAAAAGACAAGCTGGCCAAACCCATTGGTGAAGATGGAGAAGAGAAATCAAGACTAAGCCTTGTGGTACTTCAACACTGATTGGCAGTTGGTCAAATCACAGCTGCTATGGCTTAACCTTTTTATAAATAGAGAACTTTGGTAATAGAACAAATGTACAATATATCTCAGAGCAGCAAGTTCTATTTTCCTAGTGCCTTCATCTGGAATAGATGAATTTCTTAGGGAGGGGGAAATACTTGACAAAGTGCTGAGTGCAACATGAAACGCTTCAGAGCTTTTATCTTTTTGATGACTTTTTGAATAAAAAAAGATTTTCTAGAAAGGATGCAGTAAGCACTCATGCTTTTTGTTGTATGGATATTGTTATGGCTATGAACAAGCTGGACCTGCACCTGTAATATGCCTGACTGGTAAGTGCAGACTGACCTATAGGGATATCAGTTGCCTGTTTATATCAAAGTCGGGCACTTGACAAGGATAAACTAGACTGCTAGAAGTCTGGGACTGCCTTAGAAACAGAAGTCTTTCCTTTCATCTAATGCTGATAGACTTGCTCCTGGTGCTATTCTTTCCAACAGCACCAACATTTTTATTGTGTCAGGAAATTCTCAGTGGCAACTCCCTTGCTGCATTTAAGTCCAAATGACGCTGTCTATACTTTAAAGCTATACTCAAACTTTTTCTGTACTGCCATGCATTAGCAGATGTAATTTATTCTTCTCAATTCTTATTTCACTTATTTCATTCTTTTTACATCAGGCTCTAAATGATGTCATGTGCCTCAACATACAAATACAAGCAGAAAAGAGACAGCAAGGTAAATGAATGAATATACTGGCATTATGTGAATTTTATTGCAGTGGTTTTGTGTGTATGTATGTAAGTGAACTCTTCTGTCTACACAGGGCACAATTTTCTAAAAGTTGTGATCATGCATGAAGCTCTCGAACTCTAGCTGACAAGATAATCTCTTATGTTTTTTCTTCTTTACTGTAAATAAATGACTAGAATTGAGAAGGATCCATTGAATCTGGTAATGAAGCAAAACTTATAGTTAATATTAAAGATGGCAATGACTGGGACCTGTGAAGTCCCCGGCAGCCATTACAGATTACTGGTGATGGCGTAAATAGTAATTGAAGCAGGCTTTATCAAACCTTTTTTTCCGGAGGGCCCCCTAAACAAAGTTTGCATGCTGGGGAACCCTGCTATAATCATTTAGCAAGAAAATTGCTATTTCCATTGATTCCCAGTGGAAAGAAGTTCCCTTATACATTAACAGTCAGAATATCACCCTAACCTTAAGGTCCTTAGTTTCATTATTCGCATGCACCATCTTATGTAAGGTCATTTAATCACAACTCAAGAAACTTCAGGCAACTTCTGCAGGAACACTGATTGAGAATACCTGAATAGTATTATTAGTGACACAAAGAAACCAGATTAAATATACTCGGGAACAAAGATACACAAGACAGACAGAAGTTGCAGAGAAAGTGACCTTAAAAAGTACATATCAGAATCCCCTCACATACACCCCTCAAGACCATCAGAAGTTTTTAGAGGGTTGAGGATATGATTCATTAGAACTGGATAACTGCTGCAGCAGCTGAATTGTCAGCTATTGGTGTTTTATAATTTTGCTTACTTTTGCTGCTTGTTCAGAATATGTAAAAACATTAGATTGCATTTATTAAGCACAGTTTTCCCTAAAAAGCTTATTTTATCATCCAAGACCACCTTGTGCGTTATGCTCTTATGCCCCATCGTGACAACGTAATTTCCTGGTTAGACATTTGTAGTTTCCTTTATCACTGTTTTGCCTTCAGCATGTCCATTGACCAATTAATCACCACCTCCAGTCCTGATGGCTGATTGGGAATGAACCAGTAATGCTAAAGTAGGATGTAAAAGAGTGTTCTCTTTTACAAGAAGAGCTATGGCTGGGTAACTTTACAAATGCTTTTGTAACTTGTTGGTGGGTGTTGGCCTCTTTATTATTTGTTTTAGAACGTATTGTGTAGATATAGAGGAAAGAAGGAGGTTTAAGGCTCAGAGTTTTTGTGCAGAAAGTCAAGTGTGTATTTTGTAGTTAATACATACAACAATGAAACAAAGTAATTTTTTCACCATATATCCAATTACCTGTTACCGTCACAGATTTTGGATATTTTTCCTAGACATAATTTTCCTAAACATCATACAAATATATTTTTGAAAACAAAAAGAGGAACTGTAGTGGTCACACAATACCGGACACGTTTCACCAATTTTAGGCTTCCTCAGTGGTATGTGGTTGCAGAGATTGTATGATTTATTTAGTTGAACTGCAGTCTAGGTAGGGGAGTAGTAAAAGCAGTATTTTTTTGATGTTTACATCCCAAATGCTTTTTTAGTAGCAGAGCAGTATAATATATTAGACTGTTTGTTAAATTAGACTAGATTGTTTCTCGCAGAATCAACCACTAGCCATCAAACAAAACTGTGTCTTGTTTTCTTCTGTGCAACTCCACATTGTGTAGTTTAGTAAAGTTAGTTCGGCATACTTCTGAGCCAGTGCTGGATTTTATTCATTCAAATCCAAAGTACACAGATGTTGGTAATTGTGTTTTTTTATAGTCTAAAAATAAAAATAGTTTACTAATTTTACATATTCTCATTACAAAGTAGCTGCGTGTTAAGCAATCAATTCAATCAAGAAATATTTGGTAGCTCCATAAGCATAGAGTAAAAATCTGAATAAACCTAAAAGTATTTTCATAAGAATTTTACCCTAAAGGGATTGCAGGGTAAATGAGCATTCTCTGGAACAAACATTTCCGATTTCTGAGTTTAGAGGCTTATAGTTCATAAAATTGGTCAGGAACGTAGAAAGAAAGTGAGTCACAGAAGAGAAACACTGTCAGGAAACTATTAAGACGCCACCATGCTTTGTAAACTAAATCCATTTCCTGCACATACCCCTCAATGTCTAAGAGTAACCACAACTAAAGTTACTTCTGTCACATGGTGATCTGTATTTGTAGACTACTGTAAAGCTTCCTGAGAAAGATTCTATACATTGGCTTTTTTCTTTGCTCACAGTATTTAATAAAGAAGCATAAAAAATAGGTGACACACATATGGATAATATGTATTAGGTTACTTTGTTTGTTCTTTGTTTTATTTTACAATTTGCTTATGCCACTTTATTATAATTAAACTAAATTTACATTTGCAACTTTTCAAAGAATTACACAGTTGTTACATTCTTTTTTTTAAATTGTAAACAGTTTAAAAAATCATACCAAATGAAAAGTCACAAATAATAAAGTACAACCAGTAAAATAAAGAAAGGGAAAAAATAGCAAAGATATACAACATTACACAGGTCACAATAGAAGCCAATTGAAAAAAAGCATCCAGTAGTACAATTCCCTTTAGAAATCCACATTTATTGATTTATCTCTTTGGCTCATTTATATACGGTACATACAAAATACCTGCTGATCCTACTAGTTTTTTGTATACCCAGCCCTGTTTTCTATCTTCATCTGTCAAGCTGTAAGGCCTGTTGTCGTCAACATGGGACACACATCCATAAAATCTATGTATCTCAAAATCAAGACAATATCTGAACTTTCATATTTAATTGTAAAAGACTGTGTATGCCCTCTTTCTAAGGAAAAGTCATATATCATATAGTCATATAGTCATATATATATATATACATAGATGATGTACATTAATACAGTAACAGAAAACATAATTACCGTTAACATAAAAAGTTATAAAAGAACTTCAGCAGACAGATAAACAGGAACGAAAAAAATCATATTTTTTTTTAACACAGTTCTTAGAAAAACATTAATATAATGGACTTCTCCAGAAACTTTTTGTTTCAATACTTTAAATCTACCCATTTGCTAACCCAGTTTTAGATTTATATTACAGATGTTATATTGCTATTTGTATACATATTATAATTATAATGCTTGTTTATATGGGTATCATGTACACCAGAAAAATGCATCTGAATTAAAACACTAAAACATATTTGATGTGAAGTATTTTTCATATTTCAACTTCTGAAGTCTCAGAACAATAAGTAGACCATATGACTTGGATAAAAATAAGAAAACAATGGAATTTCTATCTATTTGTTCCAGAAGGCCTTCTGTTTTCTGAAATAATTTTGCACTGTCTTATGAAACCTTAGTGCATGGTTGCCAGCTTGCCCTATATTTAAGGATAATTCCAGGTTTTAATATTTTATACCCCAGTTATGGCTTATCTTCGTTTGGCTGTTGGAAAGAAAACTAGCACTTTGTTTATAGGAATGGCATAGAAATGCATTATAATTTTCCAATGCTCAAATAAATGTTCAAATAAAAGACTTTGTGTTGAAAAAACTTGTGTTATGGTTAAGCATTAGACAAATTTATGTCCTTTAATTGTAGATGACTTTATTGCTGATTTCACTTTATGTTTTGCATGTGTGGCTGTTGGAAAGCTGGCACAATACTCATTTGTGATCTGATATCAGCAGGTTCACATTAACACAAACTTGTGCTCATGCCAGTTAAAAAAAGGGAAAAGAGGGACAGGATTTGGTTGGCAGCCACTAACAAATCTTTATGAAGTGTTTTTTTAATCTGAAGACAGAAGGCTGTGCTACAGAAAAAGAAAAATCTGAGTTTCACTTTTAAACAATAGCAATGAGCATTCAATAGTAGAAAAGGCAAACCTATTCCTAGGTTGTAAGCCCACCGAATTATATAAAATTACCGACTTGCAGTTGCAAAACAAAAATATGGCTTAGCCAACTTTTAGAATGTTATATATGAATATTTACCACATATTTCTGGTTGTGAGGTAAAATTTGGTTGGTAAGGAAGCACTCTTGGACTGTACGAAATCATTCACCAGGATTAATACACCTTTTCTGTGGTAATTAATGCTTTTTGTTAATACATCCAAAACAGGCTCTACATTACTATGTACACATCAAAAATAATGTTAGTTAATATCTTTTAATTTAGGAATGTTTTGCCAAACTGCAATAATATTATGGATCCTTCTCATCAACTTCTCTGTGCTGAGGATTTCGTTTAGTTCCCTCACAGCACAGAAAAAAAGTAAAACTTCAAATACAAATGCTCCCAAAATAGACTTCATTTTTATCTTCTAAGACATCCTGTGATAGTTTCTATGACTTGTAGTGTTGTGACTAAATTTTTATAGTAGTTTTTAAAATCTAAATTGCATGTGGATGAACTTTATAACGAATACTGGCTGAGCAACACATGTGGACTCTAAAATGGCATCTGTAAATGAAATAAACCTGCATTATGTAAGCACAAACACTGTAGTCTATGATATGTTTACCATACATTAGTATTGACTGGATTTTATATTTATCATGTTCAGTTGTTTTGTATATTCTGTGAATTGCATATGAAGAAGGTATTGTAATAAACGTCTGATAAAATATTGGTAATTAGGTGTATTATATTACATCCATTGTATTACAGGTATGTTTTATTCAGGTTTCTGTACTTTATGTGTAATGTAAAATCCACTCTATGATCATTATTCTTGTTATGGTAAACTGAGCGTGCACAGAGGAATTTTCCAAAGGTGCGCTTTGGACCTGAAAGTGTACAGACAGTGAAATGGTGAGAATTTGGTATAAATGCTATTTTTTCACCAGATACAATTCCCCAATCTATCTCTGTAGTCTTTACTTATAACAAGTCATCACTTAACCTTGGGAGACTAGTTGTGCCATGCCAGCTGCCCGCAGTACAAAAGGAACCGCCTCTGGGGGACAAAGACTGGCAAATGATGGTTCCAATTTGAGAACATATAAATGGGTATTAAGTGACATCCCTGTTTTCTTACAGGTTTAAAGCCATGTGCACTCTACTTCCATAAATACTGAAAATCCTAAGTGTCTCTACCTAATGGCTTCAAGTTCACATGTTTGCAGATGTGGATGTTTAGTTGATGACTATATAGGGGTAAAGGAAAAACTAGTGCTACAGGCTTAAAAATAAAACATAGTCATAAAATTACCTAAATAATAATTATCAAGTTTGACTTGAAAATTTAATGTTTCACTGAAACAGTACAAAAAGAGGGGACAGGCAGCAGATACGGCTTGGCATACTGTTCCTTCCCATTTCTAAATCATTCTAAGGCTTTCATTCTTGTTTTTGTCACACTTGGAAAAGATTTCCCCCTAAAGCGGACCTAAACTAAAACTTTTTCTTTACATGAAAATCTAGGAAACCCTTTTATGAAAAAAAAAATTACTTTCTTTTTTGGGGGGGTGGTTTAAAAAAAAGGGTGAAGCCCCTCCCCTTCTGCTTTGATCACTGCTGTTTTAAAGACATAATGGGAGCGCAGAGCCTCCTGGGATACCAAGAGGCTTCTGGCTGCTCCTTTTGTGCATGCCCTAAGTCACTTTTTTCTCAAAGGGGGGGAAAAAATGCCTATCTCATGCGCAGTGAGATCGCAACTCTCTTTTTCCCCCATTTACAGCAGGCTACGTCACCCATTCTCACGGAAGGAGGAGAAAGAAGATGGTGGTGCCCGACGCTTAAAAGAGGGGTAACCAGACAGTGAGGGGGGACCCAATCCAGGTGAGGTAAAGGTGAGTGAATTTTTTTTGTTTAGTTCTACTTTAAGGTTTTGGGTCCACTCTATTAAACAGTAAGACACAGACTGACACCGAATAAAAGTAGGAAGTAAGAGGAAAACCTTCCCAATGACACATCTAAGGTCACAACACGAAAGAGGATATATGTCTTGCAAACTCTATTTAAAATTGGCACCCTACTTGAAATGGCCATTCTGCCCAACATCAATTTACTATTCAAGCTACATTTCAATGCATTTGCTTCACTAATTTATCACAAAAATCCAACAATGTTTCTCCATACAAGAGGTGAACAACCACCCACAAACTGATCTTTTAATACAATCTTTTAGCCACGCCTAGAGTCTCAGCATCCCAGCATGAGTCAGTAGGATTACCTTGGTTCTTGGACGATTCCCTGCATTAGGTATCAGATTTTCCAAGTGTTTATCAGACTGACACTTCAAAACCTGCTCGTAAAGTGCTATAAATTTCTTTTTTTGAGTAAAAGGATAAATACATAAGATATTTTTGAAATGTACATAACATTTTACCTAGCACATCTTTCTGAACTCTTTGGGGAGTGACTTTTCAGAATAACAGCCCTGCTAAAACTAGAGCTCTACCAGTGATAATTCCACTTCCACTTTAGTCCATAAAAATATTATCAAGCTTCCATAGATTTATTTGTATGGAATCAACCAAAACATAGGACAGGCAGATTGACAATGTGTCTAGCTATATGTTTATGAATATTGGTATGTTCTTGTTATGCTTTCCCTAAACATATCTGTTTGGTTTGCCTAAATTCTTTGACTGTTGCTCCAGCCTTGCTACCCACCTTCCTTGAAGTCCAAATATGAACATAATAAATATAGCCCAATTGTAATTCGTTTAGAACAGATTAAAGCTTTTATTCCAAGAAAACTCACTTTGTGCAGAACTATGTCAATTACTTAGAAAGCTTTTTCCCTGAAATGTGAACAGACGAACTTTCAAATATCAACCCTTGTTTATGTAACTGAAATGTAAAATGTCCATCCCATAGTCATGTAATAGGGAAACTTATGTTGTTGTGTAGTTATGCTATTGTAAGCCAGTTGTCTAGTATCATTGTAAACCTGCTTAGCTTAGCTGTACGTAGTCATCTGGCCTTTTGGTTACTTGTAAATTATAGCTAAACATGGCAGCATTGCACTTCCAGGTTGTTCCAATTTCTAATATCTCTGCTTCTTAGGTCAGTCTCCATTTTAATTATGTGAATAGTGCACGATTCTTTACATGCTGTAACGATATGATCGTTCAAATAAAATCCAACAATAATGTACACACACTAGATACAATTGGTTGAATGATGCCGGAAGTGCCATGTGTCAGAGAAAGTGTACCGCAGAACCATCCACGATCACTGAATGACTGTACACACAATAGATAGTGAACGATCGCCCCCAAACAAATCTGCCTGAATGGTCCTTTGTATCTATCTTAGCCTGTTATGGTGCACTTTTTGTGTTAACGATTATCGAACAATCGGTTGTTAATCGTTTGTTTCCAACGACAATTATTGCACGTGTATACGTAGCCTTGGGGTATGTAAGTCACAACGTCCCATATATAAAAAAAACAAGACAGGTTCTACACCCCCTACTCTATCCAAAACAAATCAATTAAAAATGTGTAAGCTGGACACATATTTTAAAAACTATATTACTCTGTAAGACCCAGATTTTTAGCCTTTGCATGGAAGTACCTCATCCACACAGCAGCATCTAAATTATATAGTACATTCAGGGCACTACAAATGCCAGATTTATGGAGGATTTATAAGAAAAATAAAAGGTACAAACTATTAATAAATACATATTATGTTAAATCAGGGCTTTCAATTGACCTCACTGTAACAGGTGGAAAGATTAGTTCAGCTTTAACACAGAAAAAAAATGTTATGCAGCAGAAGTTAGGAAGGTTCAATTTTCAGGCTTTTTCTTGACTACTAGAGCTTTTAGTTCTGCTGTTCCACACATATTACACTGACATAACATCTTACATTATTCAAATGATCATTTGTCAAAATCAATTTTCAGAGAAAGTTTTGTTCTACCCACAACGTTATTCCATAACATGCATTAAAGCAGTTGTTCACGTATCTATGAAAATGTTAAAATTAAAGGTAAGGCCGTGTATTTTTTTGATGTATAAGAGATAATAAAATCACAAAATTTTTTCCATTTGTTGACTGAACAGATAGATTGTATAAATGTGAGGTGTGTTTTGCGGCTTTTGACCAACTGAATACCAATTTTAATATTGACTGATTGGGCCTGATTGATTAATTTTCCCCAAGGCTGGAGAGGATACATGTTCATCAGTGAAGCTAGGGGATTGAGCAAACTTGCAATGGATCTAATCCAGGATTCAAAACATTTGCTAGCACATGACTTTGAAGAAATCCATTCCAGGATCACCCAGCTTAACTGATGAAAGTTTATCCTCTCCAACCTTGGTGAGATATAACAAAATATGCCCATTAAGGGCATAATTGACAGCAGATTTAACCATAAAAAATAATATTATTGAATTGTTTCCTTGGGCATAACATTTCTCGGGCATGTCCTAAAACTTTCATCCTTATTAGATATGCAGCTTTTAATTTACTCTTATACATGACTTTTGAGAATCTGCTGACCATTGTAAATTTAATTAAAAAAAAAAAAAAATCATCAGTTTGGGACTGACAAATAACATTGCAATGCCATCCAACAACAAAGAGGTTAAATGTGATAAATATCAAATAGTAAGCTATAAACACCCACAGCCTGTGGCTAAGAATTTTCAAATCTAAGTGATGAGGAACAATTTTCCTGACAGCAGGAAGTAGAATCAATGTTATGCTGCCTTTACTAAAACAAGCCTTTGTTAGAAAACTCCACTATTTTAGTGACTTCCTGCTTTTCCTTGATGGTGCTTTGTTGTCCAACATTTTTTGGTACTAAAATTATCTTCCATATTAAAAAAAAACTCAAAACAAAGCTAAATATATATTATATTTTTTACATCACCCACCTCAACAAATCATTGCTGTTTCATCCAATAAGGTATGGAAAAAAACATCTGGCTTACACACATTGTTTGAAAAAGTCTTTAGATGACTGATGTGGTAGCACTGGCCTTCCAAAGCCGAATGTAGCTGTACCAAAAGTACCACATTCCAAAGCAGATTTTAGGATTTTTTGCTCATCTGTAGTTGTAAAATATATCACGTAATAAATAATCATACAGTATTTTATTACTAGACATATTTCTTAGAAAATAACAATATATTATTAAACTGCAACCTTTTTATACTTTGTATTTCCTAACATAACTTCTGCAAATTAATTCCTTCTTCTTAGTATATTCTATTCTGCTTAAAATATCTACAAAAATGTTGTTTTCATGTGAAAACTAGTAAGTGTGAAAAATACTTTTGTGCATGGAGACACATACCGTAGTTACAATATGTTGAATGAGGCAGTGTTGACTTTGGATATCAGGATCTGAAAACAAGTACTGATTTGTTTTAGGTTTCGATATATGCTGTAGAATATATATATATATATAGTCCTCCAGCGTCGGGTGCCCTCTCCGGGAAGAAGAAGCCGGCCGGCGGAGAAGGCTTCTTCTCCCTCCGTAGCGTGTACGTCTGCGCATATGATGACGTTGGCGCGTGTGTGGGAAATTCAAATTGAATGTCATTTAAACACATTTTGTATTGGATTGAATACAAACTCCTGTATCCAATCCAATACAAAATAATTCAAAATAAATACAAAGTATGTAATTGGTAAATTCAAACTCTCATTTTGTATTGGATTGGATACAGGAGTTTGTATTCAATCCAATACAAAATGAGAGTTTGAATTTTGTCCTCATTTTGTATTGGATTGAATACAAAGTCCTGTATCCAATCCAATACAAAATAATAGAAAATATATTTATGTGGTTTTGTCTATAGGTATGTGACGGACACTAGGGAGGTGTTTTAGAAAAATATATTACTATACAGTATACCGAATTATCGCATTTTCAGTATTTTTCATTTATTTATGTATTCTTGTTTAAGCTGATTTTTGTGTCTTTTATTTAATTTTATTAAAAGTATTTTTTTTTTTTACATGATTGTGTGTTTCAAACATTTTTTATATTCATGATATCTACTAGAACCCTGTTCGGACATATTTCTGTAAGTCTACAATTTAAAAAAACAAAATTTCATGAAAAACAGTGAAGCGCTTTTGGAACAGAAATCTAGACATCAGTGTAACGCCCAGGTGGTTAATAATCATAAACTTCAAATTTAGGTAATCCATAAATCCTATCCAGTGTAATCAGTATGTCACCCCGGAGGTCAATAACTGTGTAAGCTACAATACCAGTGGGTCGTACGGTATACAGGCATTTCCGTTCATACCTGGTGGCAGAAAAGAAGAACATGGGGCAAAAAAATAAATTATTACAAAAGTAAACTTGCTGATAGTTGTCAAATGTTTTCAATTCTGGACCAGATCCATTCCAAGTTTTTTTTAAATACCCAGGTTTTCCCATGATATTCTATCCTCTCCAGTCTAGGAGAGCTTTAATAAATTAGCCCACACTATAGCTTCATAGTTTTCTGATTTTGTCGATATTGATATTATTAATTAATTATTGATAATTAGTACTGCATTTCCTTTAAGTGTCACTGCGCATATTATTATAGCAGCTATGTAGGATTCAGAATTTTATAAACAAAACTGACCCTATTTTACCCTGGAAATTTTGATAATGGCTCATAATGCTGATATTGGCTTTTAGCAGAAGTTTTGCAAATATCAAAATGCCTTGATAGGTGGAACATGCATCCAGTCTGAACGACTGGGTACTTTTAGGCAAACCTAGGTAATGCTTAAAGCAAGACTAAACTAAAAATAAAAAAATTACACATACCTTTACTTTGCGCAAATCCCTCAATGGCGCTGGTCCTTCCCACAATCCGGTTCCCTGTCGTCCTGGAATTCCTTTTTGTCCCGGCGCAGAGGAAGTGCCGGGCGCTGCCATCTTCTATTGTCTCTTTCGTCTTCTTCTTTAGTCTTCTTTCTTTGTCACACGATTTCGCACTGCGCTGGTAGCTGTTGTGAAAGGGAAAAAAGAGAGCTGATCCCACTGTGCATGCGTGAGATTGGCATCTCTTTCCCTTTGGATAAAAAAAAAAGGCACCTTCTGTGTATACCCGAGATTAGGGAATGAGCAAAAGTAGCAGGCAGAGCCTCTGGGATGAATGACGCAGGTATCCCGGGAAGCTCTGCGCTCCCATTAAGTCTTGTTCGCCGCAGCAGTGCTGCACCCTAGAAATAAGGTGGACTCAAAGTGACTTGCAAGCTTCTAATGCACACTGTTTGTAAGCAATTTAGATACGTGGGGATAAACATATTATTTATTAATTATTTATGCTAGAGAGGACAGAATAGTTAGAGCATTTTAGTGACTTGCACAATTTCTATTTTTTTCCAAATTACAGCAAATGTTGGCATTTTTTTGCAAAATAGTAAGGCAGTTATATAAATAAAATTATAAAACCTAATAATAATAATAATATTCTAATTACTAAAGTTCTTCTGGTTTTATTATATTTTTCAGAAATCTATATAAAAGCTGTAAATTAATGCCTAGTTCAATTGATTAAATTAAGGTAACCTATGGGTGAAGATTGGTTTGTTTAGTAGGTTTGATTCCCTATAAATCAAAATTTATTGAACATATATAGCCACTATGGCAAATTTTAGGTTGTGTCTTTAGCTATTTCCTATCTATATTTACAGTGGGTTTAGGGGTTCAGCGCTCTAACGCTGGCATAGACAATGGCAATTTAGTGAAACAATCAAATTTTGGACTTTCCTTCTTTTTCAAACCTGCAATGCAATCAAATACATAAAATAATGTGTTTAATCAACTTCAAAGAGATGTGTTTGCAATTTTCCTATTTGTACCTGTTTCTTTGAATAAACTATATTAAAACTGTTAAATTGCTACTCAGTTTTGACCTAAAATTTAACCTTCATTCAACCGTCATTCAACCTTCAGCACAGTACAATTACTTAGTTCCCAGTGGATGAAAAGTAGTTGACTAAAAACTAAATTGCCACACGTATGGAAAGCTTAAGGGTTTACACAAAGCTGTAAACTGTGAGTACATGGTGAACCTTGAACACAATTAGTCAACAAGTATCAGTGGGTGGGGGGGGGGGGGGACAATACGACACCAAGCAAATAGTGCAGCTATATACATTTTCGGAAAAAGGCATTATTTTTTTGATTGTAATTTTTTTGTAGTAGAAAACAGTTTATACCTGTCTCACTGAATTATCTGTTTGCACTAGAAACCATTCAGGTGTACATAACTCAATGATATTGCTAAAATCTGTGAGCTTTATCACTGCTGACCTTGTAATCAAGCAGTTATTAGAATATCGAACATTGGTAACATGAAGGTAAATAAAGGCTGGCTTTTTCCTAGACCACAACTAAAGCTTGGTACTGACGTCTGATGGATGTCAGATGATTGTTGCTAGAAATGATCTTTTTACTATAATTAATGAATGAATGCTGTACACACAGCACCATTATGTTCTACGTAGAGAGAGACGGATGAGGAGTTAACCATCGGTTGCTTATCCATCGGCCGTGGCATGTTGATGAAAAACGTTTCTGTATGTAAGATTTTTATCCCAGACAAGTACAGCTGTTCATTGCGCGTACTATTGGCTGATGTGTGTACATAGTATTAGGTCAGACAGATAGGGGTCCACTTGGCGAGAGCTGGGAAGGGTTATTGGATTCACATGAAACTGAATTAAAACCAAATTTCCAGGATTTAAATTTAAGGTTTTAGAATTTCAGTTGAAATTGTGGTTGTCAAATATTTGCATTTATCTGATATGCCTCTCACATCCATTAGCCAATGGGAATGCTACCAACTGTGTAACATACATAGCAAGCATTGCCCCTGATACCCACCAGCCAACTGAAATGTTCCCTGCTGTTTACCTTGGTAGCACGGTTCCATTAAAGTCTATCCTAAGATTTGAGTGTTCTATTTGAGTCTTTTCAAATCCGCAAACTTCAAGTAATGTTGATCAAGCAGGTAGATAACAGAACAATTTATAATGTTCTTTTTACTATGGATAGCATTAAAATGTTGGAAGGCTGTGGTTCTATTTTTGTCCGGAATATACCTACCTGGCTGTAGCATGTGTCCCAGCATTTAGGCCTGTTGATGCTGTCATTAAAATCAAAATGTTGGTGCTATGATCAAACATACCAGCAACACAAACAACTCAAAAACATATATTCTTTAAAGTAGAAATATCTCTATTTCCAAGTCCCTTATTTGCCATAATATCCTTACTTAAAGCAAAAGGGATAGACTGTAGTTCTACTGTTTAAGGAAGATACCAAATGTTCCACTCTCATTTGCCTATTTCCCATGTTGATCTAAACATTTACATGAAAATAGATGCCTCCTCCTGACTGCTTTTTTTTTTCAAACATTTCCCACAGATGTAAAATGTAATTCACCATTTGGGTAACAGTACTGTGCCAAGCATTACTTTAATGTAACTTAAGTTCAGCATTTCATTAAAATGAATCTGTGAAATGACGTAGCCCAATCTATTTATCACTAGTAAGTGCCACAGGCCATTTTTAGACAACAAATTTATTTTTTTCATAGCATTGGTAAAATTCAATTAAATATTTATTTCATATACACACAAACGTTCCTCTACAGAAATTCATTGTTCTAATACTGGAAACTCAATTTGGTGGTCCTGGTTGTGCATAAGCAGAAAAATACAATTTGCAGATTCATAAAAATAATTTGCAGGATTTTAGGTAAAATGGTACTCTTGCTTTGAACTAAATTTTAAGTTTTTTTTGCAATGAATTATTTCTGCTTTATAATTGACAGTTTACATAATTGACAGCTGATACTAAGTACAGCATAACTGGAAGAGAAACAGACATTTGTAAATGACACTATTACTTCAATATATAATCTTCTAGCTGTACATTATTAGCTAAGACAGCTACATGCTTTGGTTACATAACAGGACTAATGTAAATCTCTGTACAGCTTCTGTAAGAGGATGCAGTCGTGTCACTTAAGATGCAATATTAGGAATTGTTTTGATTTTACAGATGCAAATTGTAATGACAAACATATGTCCTGTAGAAGGTATTTTTCCTGAAGACCTGTTATTATCTATAAATGAGAGGATGCCATGTGCTTTTTATTCATGGAGCACTGAAATGTCCTGTTGGGAACACAAATTTCTCAAGTCAGCAAAGAATTTCATACAATGCTTTTACTACGCAACAGCTTAAATAATGTGATTTTGTTTATTTTTTCTGGCTTAAAATTCTGTCTAGAAAACAAAAAGGAAAACAAAGATTAGTGATATGAGAAGTAGATTAACAAAATGAAAAAATGCTATTAGGCAGTCTTTTTTTTTTAAGACACGTGTTCAGCAGATTTTTCATTGTGGAAACCAAGGATAGGAAACTCCAATTCAGACATGGAAGTAACTTCAAAGAAGTGAGAGGAACATTTGCAGAATCAGACATGAGTTTCAGACCATTGGCGGACTGCAAACTATTTGAGTTTGCCAAAGACTAAACAACGTTTGAACTGAAGCACAAAAAAACAAGCCACTCCAGTACACTGTAATCTACCTTATGTCCTTTTAAAGCCCCTCTATTACAATAAGAGCCTCCAGCAATATTTGATCTCTAACTGTACACGTCATCATTAAATAGCAGTTTATTAAACTAAAATCACTAATGTAAATAGGGAAAGGGCAACACAAAAGTCATGCATAGGATGGTATCATTATTAACTGTAAAGACGGCCTATACATCTTGACTAGCTAAATGCACACAAATGTTTTAAAGATAGATAGATAGATAGATAGATAGATAGATAGATAGATAGATAGATAGATAGATAGATAGATAGATAGATAGATCTCTGTACAGCAGTAAGGCATGGCTTAACCAAAGAATTAAAATGTAATAGTGCAATTTACTAGTCCTTAGCTGTGGAGGCTACATTTGTTTCAGATTTTCAGGCTAGGAACATATTCAAGTACAGCAAATACCTTTTGACTTTGCCAAAAATATGGTGTTCTATGAAGCTGTGAGCTGTATTGAACACTAAAACAAAACGTATCTTTCTTTGAACTACTAGTCCTATCTATCTATAAAATCCATGTGTCAGGCAGTATTTTATTCCCATAGTGGGGAGCCCCAGAAAGAAAATAAAATGCAAGACTGAAGTATATGCTAGGTGAGGTACATTGGTTAAAGGTTTTCATCAAGAAAGGGTAGGTAATTATTAATGCAATGTCTGCTTTAAATGGTAATATTATCTCAGACCCTATCATTATGGAAGTCTAACTTCAGTCTTCTAAGATCCATATCTTTTTATAAGATGTTTTTGGTCTGTTGATGTCACAGGTACTCTTTACCCTCTTCCTCCTTCAGCAGTGGATGCATAATGAATCATGACACAGAAGTATGATAAAGAGAGAAATTGTGATACAGGGAGAATGATGATATAAAACAAAATATCACATATTACCATGGTGTCTTTCTCCATTTCTGCATTTTCCTTGCAGAACCTTGATGACCCTAAGCTCACAAAAATTGGTTGAAAATTACTGGGCAGGTTAGTTTTTTAAGGTTTTTAGTTAGGCAGCTGAGAGAATGCTACCACTCATACAATTAATGCATTTATGAATATTTTTATAGATTTAGAAGTTTCGCTTTTTCGCTTTTGAGTGCCCTTTCCATAAATCTTGGTCAAATCCATATATATATATATATATATATATATATATATATATATATATAATGCAAAACTAAAACATGAAGCCATACTCATAGTTAGATGTCAAAGTCATTGTGGTTCTATTTATATTCCATAGCAGTAGAGTAGACATTAGCCTAGTCCTTGTCTGCAGAGATATGTACCAGATACATTGGTTTAGACTATATAGAGCTGGATACAGAAGTGCATAGCTAAGTGCAGCTCTTAAAGATAACGGTTTCTTTATTGCTCCATTTAAAAGGGCGCCTTATATCTATTTTTAAAGGTACTTAAGGATAGTTCTTTGTTAGTGAAAGCCATAATAAATAGTTTGATAAGAAGTAGAATTTATTTTCACTTTATTAATCCTTCTTATCCAGGAACATTTATCAGAATACCAACTCAAAAGGTCAGTGGGGGAGAACAAATCAGTACAGTCATAGTAGATCCTACAGATTTTTCCAATATGTTACTTCTACTTGTTTTTCTTCTTTCTACTTCTTCAGTTTTTCTACTTGTGATAGGAAATAGGGTAGGAAAATAATTGCACTGGGTGTTATTTATGAAAACAAATTAATCATAACTGAGATGAATCATTCTTACATGCATATAGAATATTTGTAGAATAGATGGATATACACTATTTATTGCATTTGGAGCCACCCTAATTTGCCGGTTTTTCCATTTTTTAGATTAAATGCATTAATCCATCTATTAACATTTTGCATATAAATAAAAAAAAAAACCAACTGTCTTGCTATGGAATAAAATGGAATAAAAAAAAACAACAACAACAAATGTACAGGTATTTACTATCTTCAGCATGGGTTTTCTCCAGGCACTGTAGTTTTCTCCTACACCCCAAAATGTGCTAGTGGGTTACCTGCTGCCCCCAAAAAACTTAGCTCTACCCTATGTTAGGGACAATACACTATGACTAAAGTAGGGACATTAAATTTGTTAGCTTCCCAGAGGAACAGTCTGGGACATGACTGTGGACTGTAAAGCACTGTTTAAAATGTTGGAGCAGTAAAAATACATATTAACCTCCTGGGCGGTTCATTTCTGTCCGGATTTATATGTTTAAAAGCGGTACTTTTGTTTTCATGAACTTATTTTACAGTATAATATAATAGTATGAGTATAATAAGTTTGAAACACAAAATCAAGTCTAAATATTAAACTAAAAAAATGAAAAAAAATGAAATGTTTTTTAAAAAATAAAAATAATAATATACTCATACTATTATAATATACTGTAAAATTAATTTTCATGAAAGACAATGTACTGCTTTTAGATATAAATCCTCTGTATTGCATTCAATACAGTTATTTGGCACAAAATAATTTAAAATTCCTGCCGCGCCCCTGGCGCAACGGCCACATGTACAGACATCACTGATGAGTCACCAGAACTCCCCGGTGACTTATCAGATGCAGAGGACGCCGGCTGGAGGAAGCGAGGGGACGGGAAGGACAAAGGAGGATACCGGCGGATCAGGTAAAGGTCTATTTACTATTGGTTTTCACTGTTTTAGCTACCCTGACTGTGACTCGGGGCTCTAGCATCTTTTTTTTACCCTGAGTCTTACTTGGTGTTACTGCTGGGGAGGTTAATAAATACTGATTAGTGTTTTTTACAACCTACATAAATAGCAGCAGTTATACATATTGATTGTTTTATTCTTACATGGTATGCCCATGTATAACTCTAAATAGTGGTTGGAAAACAATTTTAGAGAAAGTCACATTTTTTTGTAGCACTTCAACAATTAGGTGATGTATATATACTTTTGTACATATAATAGATGTAAGACTGAAAACCTTTAACCAAGCACAGCAATTAAGCACTTTCATGATAGGGACAGATTTCCTTGAGCCTAATAAAGTGTGCTATGGCGCTGCATTGTTTGGTGGACATAGTGAAAAGTTGGATTTCCTAACAGAAACGGTTTATTATTTATTTACATATCCGTGGCAGGTGCCGCAGCCTTTTTAGACCAATCTCTCGGAGAACTAAATCAGTTCTCTTCAGTACATGTGTTGGATGCCATTTTTAATCATTTGATATGATACAATTTGAAAGAGACTCTATCTGTATATTTATATTATAGTATTTTTATCTGTTTATTACATTTTATATATGTTTTGGTACTATGTTTTTTTACTATGGTTTATTATGACACACCTACACATATCATCTTAAGAGTCAAAGCTGAAGTTGGTGTTGAAAGCTTTTGCTAGGCACTAATTGCAGGCATGATGTAGACTGAATCAATGTCTAAAATGTGAAATATCTCCACTTAGAGCCACCTGTGTCTCCATAGTGATGTGCATCTCTTATGTTCTCCTCTCTTTAGTGTCTCTGCCTCTAGGTTTGTCAATATGGCATCTCTAGGTACCTGGTAAAAAACACAGGTCACAATCATGACTTGATACCAGATTACAGTCTTTAAATACAAATATTGCAGTTTTGCTGCAGGCACTCTCAACACTTCCAATATTTAATTTACTATGCTCTTTGGGGTACATATCTGGCATTTGCAATATTAGTATGGACAAGAAATGTTCCTAGTACAATGCTTACTCCTATTTAACTTTGTAAGGCGATTTTGAAAACTGGAAGTCAAGCAACATATTGATGACATCACTAACCTAAGCAGTCAAAACATATAAAATTCTATAAAAAAAATAATGCACAAGTTATGGTTGCAGACCCACATACTAAATATTCATGGGGTGTTACTAATAACAGGTGTCCTATTTTTTTATCACTAAAAATCAAAATTGAACACGAATCTGAAAATATGTTACTGCCATGCGTGGCAGACTGTGATGTAAGAGAAATCTGAAGTAAACTAACTCAATGTCTGCAATAACATGCTCATACAAAATTAAATATCTCAGGGCAATTATAATTCCCCAGCTGAACATACAATAAAATCCAGTTGTCGTGTTAATTATATTGTTTACAGTTTAAGCCAGCAATCTCTTTCTAAAACAACGTCAGTTGTCGTTTTGAATCAAGGTATTAATGTGGTTGTTTGCATTAGGTTTGTTTCAACAGTCAGCTTTAAATTATACCCAGTTATTTGAAACTATATCATAGCAAGGCATATTGCACTGTAATTAGATCTTTCATCAAAATTCTGTAGAGTTTGATTCATGTCATAGTTGTAGTTAAGCGGAAATAATATATTACAATCTACTCTACATGTAAACCTAGGCTATATGTTCATGTTTTACCGCCAAACATATACATTATTGTACGGATCGAGGCACTTTAAATCTCTGAAGGTGGTATCTGGAATTACAGCAATTACAATTTAACAATGAATGTTTAATAATTCTAGGGGATGGGGAAAATGCTATAAAATGTATCTCATCCAAACCCTGCAGCTAGAGGTCCCCTTTTCTCTGCAGCCCTATGGATTGTTGGTGGGGTCTAACCATACTTATATATAGTGCAGGACTGCTGATCAGTAGGCCTGTAATATTGCCAATCTGAATAACAGTGACTCAGATTTTGAAGCACACAGGGGGACTGAAAAACAGGGAAAAACAGAATGAGCTCTGAATTCTTTGACTAGTTTACCAGAGTGCAGGAAGTTACAGATACAGTTTTGGCAGTTTTATATTCACAATCCTGTAAAACAATTCTGATAAAATACCAATTGTTGTAACAATATTTACCCACATAAAAAGTAGGTTAAATTAAAAAAAAATTTAAACAAAAAACATATAATTTCAAGCTAAACAGACTGCCCTACAGTGTAACTGTTCTTACTTGCATATTAAGGTATTCATTCTCAAAGATCACAACAAAACCTGGTGAGCTTTGGTTATTTTCTAATGGCTTAGTGTTGCTTAGTAAGCTCTGGGGTTTCATCCTCTGACCACAATGTTGCAGCAAGGAACCAAAACTTTGACACACCTGGAAGTGTATTGAATGCTGAAAATCTTCAATGATTGACCAAGGTACAAGTATATTTTTGCAGGCTGATCTTTTCTTTTTTTTTAAGTCCTAGATTTTAGCTTTTTTAAAATGGCCCAGTCTGCAAGAAACAATCCACCAAATAAGCAAGTTATTATTAATAATAATGAACAGTATTTATACGGAACAGTATTTATATAGAACTAACAAATTCCACAGCACTGTACATTAAATAGGGGTTTCAAATGACAGACGGATTCAATCCAAGTTTTATCATTGCAAAATCACTCTGTCGTAGCACTTTTTAATGAAGATGATTGACAAATTAGGTATATTTGATAATATAATTTGATAGTAAATAGTTATTTACCCCTTATTGTTACCTAACTTACCCCTTCCTTCTCAATTCCCCTTATCTTTATTCTCTGGATTTTTTCTACTAATATTAACAAGCCATTATTTGCTTAGGTTTGTCCTTAGCACTTTTTTGATCATAAAAAAAATATATATTTATTTTTTTATTGCAAACCTATATGATTTAAGGATTAATGAGTATTTAGTTAGGGTACATCCTCTACAATTATTATTTTATTAACTTTATTTTTAACTAATTGCCTCAGTTATCTGCATGCTTGTTTTAGTTGTGTGACTTCGCACCAAAATATCACCTTTACATCAATTCACTTAACGTTTTTTAGAAACGCTAGAAAAGTTCTGCAATGACAACTTCCCATCTTAACTTGTCACTAATACATATATTTCACTGCATTTGCACTTTTATACCTAAATACATTTCAACAACATGTTTACTTGTAATGAAAATTAGAATGTAATGTGAAATACATAGCCTCAGGTATAAAATATTTTTGTGCAGAGTTATGACAAAACTGTGTTTAAACACAAGAAGACAATCAATTTAATTAGTTTGGAAATATGTTTCTGAAATATTAGTGTTTTACATTATAAATGTATTTAATAAGTGTATGGAAAAAAGCATAAGACGTATGCATTTATAAACAAAGACACATAATGAGTAAATGATGTCAAGACCACAGGCATAAAGTAACAATGTTAAACGCAAGTTATAAATGTTTTATCACTCCCTGTAAGTTGTGCTTAATAAAACACATCGGGCAAACATGGTAGGTTTATACATAGTAGAAAGCAATTTACATATACTGAATTTGTGTATGCACTAATCAAAATCTAATGTCCCATTATTATTTATAGTTTGACTAAGCATAAATATGGGGTTCCTATATATGTCAGACGAAGTATTCAAAAACAAAAACATTGATATGGCTCTAACATGTTTCCCCTTATGGCAGGTGTTGTACATGTCCAAATTTTTTTCTTGAGCATTTGAAATACTGCATATTTTATTTTATGAAACCTGGAGTTGGGTCTTTAAAAAAAATGGATACAATTTGTATACACAAAAAACTTCATGGACAAGAATGGGAATGGACAGAAGAAGTGATTTAAAGTGATTTATTGAACGGGAAAAGTCAAACATTGTACCAGTTTGACATTTCTTCCTATTTTAAACATCTGTCACGCTCAGTGGCATGTTAGAAAAGATGTCCTGACTTGGATAATTGAATATGTTCTTCAATATTCAAACTACAATACAGAACTCATGAATGTTGCAACAGATATATTACTCATGACTAATGTGATTGGAGAAGTGAGTCAACTGAGCCATTTTGTTAAATAAATAAAACTATAGTAATAAACTGTAGAACATTTGCCCAGTCATGTACATGTAATGTAAATTTTGGTAGACTAGTTTACACCCTCCAATATTTATACAATACATGTTATCTGCAAAATCTACAATTGTCAGTGAAATATTTTTATAGGTTTATGTCTACTCAAGATTTATTAGAATCGGCACTAGGTCTCCTAATGCCTAATTTCATGATACAGTAAGCTTGAAAATTACCCAGGGGGCAAGGATGTGCAAAACAAGCCCCTCCCTAAGGCTCCTGAATACTAATTCCCACAGAAGATGTGTCTCCCATGAGCACAAGCAGCCACCTCTGCATTAAATTATTAAGGGAACTGAGCTGGATTGTGTTTTCAACCAGTTCAGGTGCAAAAAAGCACCTACATAAATATAGGAACTGGCAGATTTCCTGTGTATCACTTCTTTGAATTTTTACAGGAAAACTTGTTTAATTCAAACATGATTAGTGGGAAATTTGACAAAACTATTGACAGTATTAGCTTAAATAGATGACTGACTTAACAATACCAAACCAAGAATGTTAATCTTTTTACACCAACTGAGAGGTGATGGACACAATTTGGATGATTTAAGACATAGAGAGTGCTCACTAAGTAAAATGAATGTCCAGTTAGCTTAGGGAAAAATGTAAAGCTGTGTTTGCTTCCAATTGTATGCAAGCAAAGATAGTGTGACCATACACTTTATGAAATGAAAATTCATTTTACTACATAAACTTTACTCTTATGACCTTTGTTAACTCAACCTGAATATCTTCATGCACCTTAGAATAATGAAGACAAAGAAATGCTACTTTTCTATTGAATCAGGATTGGGGGTTGAAACGAGATAATAATGTATACAAGCTTGGCATACCAAAAAAACAAAACAAAAACATTTTTTTTTATTATCTTAGCCTTGTCAGAAGACCTGTGTGTAAAGTTTGTGCAGCATGTTTAAATAAATTCTAGATTAAATAAATGCTTATTGTGAACTAGTAAACTAATTTAAATGGAATAAAGTAAAAGTCCTGCCTGTCACTAGCCTCCAGGTGCTTGCTGTAGCACACATTCTACAAACCAAACTAGCTTACTTTGGTGGTTATGCCAACTTTAATGAAGATAGAATAGTTTTGTTAATAGGCCCGAAGTAAAAAAGTGACAACATTATTCACAACACTTTATTTTCCATACCTAGCAGATAACGCCTCAGTATTAGCAACAAAAACTGGGTGAGGTTTTAAATCCTTCTCTAACATCAAACTCTATGAAAATAAAAATTCTGGCTTGTGGGTTTTAAATAAGAAAGGAAAGGGGAGAGGACAACTGCTTACTGACCAGTGCATAAGAACACCTTTGCAGATCCAATACTCTTTTTCCTTTGCTGTCATATTTAAATATACTGAAAATATAGGAATAAATTCTAACATAGGACAGCAAAGCAGTAAGTAATATATTTCCATTTAAACATTATACTTAGTGTAAAATATTTCAGTGAAGTCGTGTTCAGTTATTTCTCATGCAATGCCTTGGCATAATTGTTTCTACCTGCCATTAGAAACAAGTGGCAACCAGGTCATTTTTGTGACTTGCAGAACACACCCTAAAAGAAAAAAATGCTATTTTTCTGCAAATCAATAATAAAGGATCAACAGGAATGGCTGACATTGCTGCCCATATTTGGGATAAGAGAGACCCACTGGCATGTAAACAGAGCTGAAGGATATCTGTCAGTGACTCATAGGCAGATTCTAGAAAACCTGTCAATGATTCAAACATCAACAAAGAAGGACTTCCCCAGTCCTATTTAAATTGTGCTTGCAAATCTCCTGTGATTATACTCCAAAAGTTACATTGCTAATGATTACTTGGTACAGGGAAAACATAACTTGGCATACATAAGCCCCAAAATAGCTAACACATTTTGTGAATGCCATTTACAACTACCACTTCCTTTTGCATGCTTGGTACAGCTACCAACAACTTTATGAGCTTCCACAGTAAAATTTTAATTTAAGAAGCCGGCCGGCTTTTTTTTTTTATGTGATTTGGTTGCTGCATCAATTTACTTTTTTGAATTAGGACTACGTATAGTGATGTATTTTACATTTTACTTGCCTTCTTCACTGTTTCTATGCACCTGAGGATATTGTAAATGGAATAAATGTTCCATTGAGGTAGCCCTGTAATTTTACCAGTTGGCGTATTTTCTTCATGTGGATTGGGCATTTGATGCCCTGCTGGAGGCGTTCTTGTCATATTAGCTGGTAGACACAATGGAAGCCAATGCAAAATAGAAAACAAGTGTGAAAATGCAGTATGGAAGATTAATATGACAGCACAAGCGCGCAAGAAAAGAACTCCTGATTAACCCAATCCCCCATCTTTTTTTACCCTAATTAATAGGGTTACGGCTCAAACGGTGCCCTTTGTTATTCTAAATGAACCTTAAAATTTTAGAGTACAAAGTTTTAAAGAAGGCAGAAGGAAAAAGGATCTGGATAGCCTGTAAAAGGTATAAAAGCCTTGATAGAATGTATGTTGCCAAGCCAGGAAACGGTCAATGAAGACCAGTGTTTAGAAAGTCTTTAGAAATGGTAGTTAGCAATGGGGAGAAATTTAACTGGTACAATTTAGCGAGGTCCGTTGGGAACTGATTCCAAAGATAATGGCAGTGTTTTCCCAGAAAAGGTAGCTCCAAGTTGTGTCCGTAGTGACTGGGGCAGAGTGAGATTAAAGGCGGCTGATTTGGAATAATTAATTTTAAAGTTCGATAATGAACCATATTCCTGAATAGCTTGGAATAGATTGGGTAATGATATTATCGAGTTAGTAACCATAACAGTAAGTCATCTGCATAGGCCGCCACTTTCTGTTCAGTTCCTCTAATGTGCAGACAAGATATGTCCTGATGGGAACTGCTATAAGTAACGGCTCAAGTGTAAAATGAAAATTAGGAGGGACAAGGGACAACCCTGTCTGGTGCCATTCTCACAGGGTTCAAGTAGACTATTTTGATTAATTGCAACATATTGTCTCCAGGACCCATGTGCTGTAAGGTAATCATCATGAAATCTTAATTAACCTGGTGGAATGTCTTTTCTGCAAGAGAGAAGCAAAGCTGGTTTGCCCTACAAAATACATTTTTTAAATGGAAAAAAATTACAAAATTACAAAAAGCAAAAAAACTCACAGCTAAAAAAACAAACAAAAAATAATGAAAACATTTTAAAAATGTAACTTTGTTCTCACTATAAATGAATGAATTAGTACTAGGAACGAGATATACTGGCATAAATGTAATTTTTAACTCAGGCTTAATGTTTAAGTTGTTTAAAGCACCCAAAGTAGATTACTTACACTAGATATGCTATGTATGCAGGACAGATGATTCTTGTCCAATACGAACGAGAGATCTAATATGTGTACAGCTGCCCAACATCACTCGTGGATCTGTCCTGACCCCAATCCAAGTCAATAGAAAAGAGCACAGGGGGGTACTGCTTGCTTTTTCTCCCCCCTCCATAGAACAGAACAGCGCTGTCACTCTTGTGTTGCAATCTTAACAGTAATGAAAAATTTCCTGACAAATTTAAAACTTGTGTATGTTGCTTTAGTTTTCAAGGAGCTGAGCTAATTTTTCTAAGCCATTGTTTCCATTAATAGGAGGTTTTATTGAGCTTGATATCAGTTAAAAAAAGATCAAAGTCTTTACCCAGAAACTTTAAAAGTTAACCTATACTGCAAGAACGATATCGGAAGGATTTGTGAGGAACTTTACACAGGGATATATTGAAAAAATTGCCAGGATATAAAAGACTTTTTGTTTATGTTTTACACCACTGGTGTGCACAATAAAAGCTAAAAATATCTGTTTATAAAGGGAAACCTGTTTTAAAGCCACATCAATGGAATTGGAGTTTGGGAATAAAAATACTTTGTACTCTTTTTTGCAGACACAAAACTATGTGATGGAACTAATTTCTTGCTGGCTGCCTGCATTGTGGAACGATCTGTTGTAAACTAGGAAGATACTTTTTTAGAGACCCAAAGTAACGGTTATACATTTTAAGACAAGAAACAAAATTTGGGTGTGACCCAAATCCTTTTGCTGTTGCTCATGTATGGAGCTTGTTTCAATGCCTATAGCATTGTGGTCATGTAATCAAGCTCCTGGTCATTATAGCACTCAGACATTTGTTTGGATTATTTCCCATCCTAAAACTTCCCATCCCAACTTTTCCCAACGGTATATTAGTGTGGTGAAGAATGCTACCCTTTTAGATAACGAAAAAGATCATTGGTGACAGTAGGAATTGATCTGAAAGGCTTAAATCGCCCATTACTCAAGGAACTCCCAGCAAGCTCTGGAGGAACCCTGGTTGAGAAACACTGATATAAAGTATGATCAGGCTGTATCCTGCACTGATATTGTAGTTGAGCTTTCAATAAAAAAATGCTACCAAAATCATGAATAGAGATAGGGCCCCTCTTTGATTAGTGTTTGCAACCTCAAAGCTCACATATATTTGCATGTTTTTTTTTATACATACCTTATGTATTTATGATATGCAGTCCATCAATGCACTTACTGCTGTTGTGAATAGAAAATATTATTCTGTGCTTAATATCTACTTAGTGGAGTTGAAACATTTTTAACCAACCACCCCGAGAGTTTAATTGGGATCAGTGCGCTTGTTGATAGGCTTTTCACCATTTATGATCTTTGTGGGTTGGTACCGTAAATAAAACCTGGAATATTGAATAAAATATAGGAGAAACTTTGTTAACTGGATTCATTATGTTTTTTTTTTTTTTTTTTTAGTAAATAAGTAAAGTAAGTTTTTACATTTTTTTTTGACACTACAATTTCTTAAATGATTTTACATCAGCTTCCTGCTCCTCAAAAGCCCGACTATAATCTAAAACTATAAAAAAATATGTTAAACGAGTAGTTTTATTGACAATACTATTACAATATAATCAGCTTAAACACTAGTATATAGAGATCTGACAAAAAGCTTGGTATAGTTGGGGGTTTACCTTGTCCTTATAATATCATTAACGGTAACCGTGTAATTGGTAATTTGCTACAGACACATCTAAACTTTAGCTCATGTAACCTGTTGGCCACAAAGGGTGCCATTCTAAATTGAGTCACTGTGCTCCTTCCTGCAATCTAAATGGAGTGACTGTGCACCCGCCTGCCTTCTAAATGAAGTCACTGTGCTCCCTCATGCAACCCTCTTTTAAGTGCATCACCGTGCTGCCCAACCTGATGGGCGAATAGAACGTAAAATTGCAGGAGAAATTTGGGATGAACTGCTTACATTCTGTTAGTCATGTAATTTGTATCTAGCAAAACCGTCAAAACCTTAGGAGCTCAAATTATACCACAGTGTTTTAGTATATAGTACCATATTCATACTTAAAGTGTTATTGGCAAAAACAGCTAAGGACTGGCAAGCTCAAATATAGTACCTATTTGTTTGGGGGGTTTAGTTACACTTTAAAGAAAAAGGAAAAAATGACCCATACGTGCACACACTACATTTTTCCTTAAAACATTTTTCCTCTATTATAATTGTAATAAAAAGAAATTTAATCTATAGATCCCTATACTGCTGAATGATAGGATGTATGGCATGTGATTTATGATAAATACTGAAAAACAAGATGCTATTATGGATTTATTCAACAGACTTGGAGTTCTTTAACCACCTGAGCGTTACACTGAGGTCTAGATTTCTGTACCAAAAGTGATCCACTGTTTTTCATGAAATTTTTTTTAAAATTGTAGACCTGTAACTTACAGAAATATGTCCGAACAGGGGTTCTAGTAGATATTATGAATATAAAAAATGTATTTTTTTTTATTTTTTTGTATTGGATTGGATACCGGAGTTTGTATTCAATCCAATACAAAATGAGCGTTTGAATTTACCAGTTATGTACTTTGTATTAATTTTATATTATTTTGTATTGGATTGGATACGCAAGTTTGTATCCAATCAAATACAAAATATAAATTTGAATTTCCAAGTTATTTAGTTTTATTTAATTTTTTTTTATTTTTTGTATTGGATTGGATACAGGAGTTTGTATTCAATCCAATACAAAACGACAGTTTGAATTTACCAATTACAAACTTTGTATTTATTTGAATTATTTTGTATTGGATTGAATACAGGAGTTTGTATTGAATCCAATACAAAATGAATGAATGAGTTTCTATTTGAATTTCCCGCACACGCGCCGACGTCATCACGCACGCAGGGAGAAGCCTTCCGTTTTTTTTTCTCCGCCGGACGGCTTCTCCCTGCAGAGATCATCCGGCGCTGGACGAACACGGACGTGGACCATCAGCGGGACCAGGTAAGATGCCGGCCGGTATCTTGTGTTCAGCCGGCCGGGATCTTGTGTTCGGCCGGCCGGGCGGCGGAACGCAAGATGCCGGGCAGCGGAACACAAGATACCGGCCGGCATCTTACCGGTCCCGCTGGCACCCGACGCTGGAGATCAACGGACGACGATGGACGGAGGACGACGCTGGAATGGGAAAACGACGCTGGAATCCTTACCTCCATGGTCCCGCTGGATGTGCACAGCGGGACCATGGAGGTAAGGATGTGACAAAATTACGGGGTTAACCATCCTAGCAATTTTTTTTTGCCCGTACGAAGGTCGGGCATACCGGCTAGGTGGTTAAAGAATCCAGGTTGAACCTCAATGTCACACCTGCATAAACTGCTTATGTTTGCTGTTATAAGACAAACATTGAAGCTGCCATTGCTGCTCTGTCTAACTAAAAAAAACTCTGGTTGCCTAATGTTATCTTGATCCAATACCATGATTTATTGATATACAAACAAGTGCTGTATATAGGAATTTCTTCCTTTTCATAGACTTACCTTATCAGCATAAAAAATTAAACTAATTATTGGAAATTATTACAATTATTAAAAACGGTTGATTGTAGAGCATCATATTGCATCCACTTAAAAGCAAATTTACGGGCTTGGTATTGATCCAGTTCCATACACAAATATTCAGTAATTATTCCACTGTTTGCAATTCAAAATAAAATCTAATGTTTTCATTGTATATATTCATCAAGAGACAATTCCTATTTTAAATGTGTGGATAGGAAAGACAGGCTCATTTCCAACATTTTTCAGTGAGTCTGCAATTTTGGTTTTAAGCAAATCAAGCACAATACCTCAATTCACTATGGTCCCAGAATATAACTTCCTCTCCAAACCAATTAGTGCAAAGCATTATCTGCTTCTGCTTTGGGCACTGAGCGAGTTAGTACCTAGATTGGGAGATATCAGCAAAACAGTGATCCATTGTTCTTGTGTGTTTTTACTTTTAGCCATATTGTCTTTTTTATACTGCAGCAGATAGTAAAATTATTTTGTATTCACTACTATCATATGTTTTCAAAGAGAAGCAATGTTACAAAATGTTACAAATGTGTTGGAAGATCATAGGTAGTATGAAGTTACAGAGCAAACACAGCTTTTTTCATGTGACTGGTCAAAAGTAATGGAAACACAAACAAAAAGAGGTATGCATAGCACTTCTATCTGCTAGGACAAAGCAAAATCTGATAGTGTTACCTTATCTGCCCATGCTCAACATATTCCCACATAAATAACAGCATGTTGAAATTTCATCACAATACTCAGATTTCACATCATTAAAAGAAGAGTGTAGAAAAAAAGTTTTGGGTTCTTTTCATTATGTGTTGAGTTTGTTCTTCAATAAAGTATTTAAAATACTTCATATTGTAGTAAGTTTTCAGATCTTCTTCGACATATCTTACAACTGCTGTCATCCAAGAATTACATTGTAATAAAACTAGAAAAATAAACATTGTAAGATTGTTTTATATTTTTAATGTGCTAAGAATTCTTACAATCACAAATGTGCATCTTAGCCCTCTATTGAATTGTTTTGGCAAATCAATTCTTTAGTTTTTTTGTTTCATAATAAATCAAAGCAACAAAATTATTAGGTAATGGTCTTAGCTTGCCATGTACCTTGAAAATCCACATAATGATGTTTATGTGCCTTCTGTTAATACTGAGAGTTAAGGATTACTTGTGTCAACATTTCACCTAAAATTAAAAGTAATGAACAAAAAAAGGCATACATCAAGGATGAAGCAGTTAAAAAAAACATGTACATTGTACTCCTGTGGAAAAAATGTATAAAAATTCTGTAAAATCTCAATTCAGAGCATAATAAATACAATCCCAAGGTGTTTTTTTTTCCATTTCTGTATTATAGTAAATCAACCCCAGTGTGTATGACAACACTGAAATGACATGTTCACACTCAAGATATAATTAAAATATTAAAAGTTCCTTGTTTCTTATTTTTATCATTGGCGGGGGGTCGAGGTTAGGGAGAAAACCCTTTTGTAAATATTCATATACATAGGAAAGCATCATCGGATGCAATGTACAAATTCACTCAATGGCAGGATCATAACGAAAGAGCTAGCCTATGAACGTTTTAGGAGTAGTAACATGTTATTGTACCCTTTCAAAATACGTTTATTATTTATTTCGGACATAGAGCTTTCAATAAAATAATACCTAGCAATCCTTTCATAAAGGTCCTTGTTCGGGCACCAACTTTATGTGGTGACAATGCTCTGTCACCCAATTATTCTCTTTCCTTTTTGCCAGGTGATATAGACTTCTGGTGGTGGCTATAAATTGCTGTAGTGCCATTCTTAAGCCGCATACACACGTGCTATTCTTGTAGTTGGAAAGGATCTTTCACGATCCTTTCCAACGATAAGAACCGCACTATGCATGAACGAGCGCTGTACATACAGCACCATTCTGCTCTATGGAGATGGGAGGGTGAGAGCGATGGAGCGGCACCCTGCTGTGTGCTCTCCCCCTTCTCTTGCATTAGGGTCGTTCATCGTTTGTGGATCCGCCAGGACGGATCCACCGACGATGAACATCGCGGGCTGTACACACCCCAGATTCTCGCTAGATATCCGGCCGAAGCCGATTATCGGGCGAGAAAAATTTGACGTGTGTATGTAGCTTTAGTGTAAGCATGTTATGATGTCACCATCAAGGAGCTTTTTTTAATTAATGACAGTTAGCTGGGAGAGATCAGTAGAACTGAGATGTCAAAGCAGATAAAAAAGTACTTTCTAAAGGAAAATAAAACTGCAGTTGTTTACATATCGATCCACAGTGCTTGAGCCAACTAACTTTCATCTAGTTACAATTTAAATCTTACTTAAACCTAATACAAACCACATACTTGGATAAATATACAGATTATCATTATCAGAATAAACTACAAATTTTAAAGCTGTGAATTTAGACCTACTTTTACATAAGTGTATTGAAACATTCTTCATTGTATGATCATTCACGTCTTTGACACCAACATGGATTAATGTCTTTCTCCAACCTATTAAAGTATCATTCTGTGGATGGCTCCCTAGTCTCATTTAAGTCAGTGCAGAAAGGCTGCTAAGAGAAAATCTTTCAACTATCCCACATTACCCACTAAATACCTTAAACAGTCAGATGTCAAACAAACCTCTAAATAATGACAGCTAAATGACTTCAGGCACCATGCATCCAGCCAAAGCTTAGCTTTAGAGATGCTCTCTTACATTTTTATCTAAGTCTCTAAGCTGCCACTTACACACTTAGGTTTTGCCAAGCAATGCACACTGCATGTCCTCAATGACAGATCTTTTACAGACATGTTTCCATTAGAATTATTGTACTGCTCCAATGTATTGGAAGTAGTACACATGTTGCTCTTTTAACCCTTGTTCTTAACTTTTACATTTACATATTGTCCTTTACTAGTACATTTTCTATTACACTCTTTGCCTTTCATTAATATCAGTATTTTCTCTTATAAAAATATATTAGGGGATACCATTGATCCCTATCATAGCATTTTAAAGTAGCATCTCCTGTCATTATCTGGACTAATGGAGAAACAAATACTATACTCACTCCTTTTGTTTAATGTAATGATGTGGAATGTAGCTGTTGCCCACACCTTGTTGCTTTTAGAGCTGATCATTCATTTGAATGGTGGGCCACAACATAGTATGTCCGGTTAACAAAGGAGGCCTATATATCTCTTGGATGCCAAAAAGCAGGGGTGAAATGTATTCAAAGTAAGTCTTGTCCCTACGCTCTGCTTTTAATCCTGGATAATTTTTCTGTGTAGCTAAATTAATTATTGAGAAGCAAGTTTAAATTTGCCCAAGATCAGTGATGTCATAAGGTTTTAGCTGTTGTCGCTAACCATATAGCCAAGGAAGGCTGGACAAAATCCAGCTTGTGATATGCGAATGGATATATACCAACAACAGGCTTATTGTCTCTGTCTCCCTGGAATATAATGTACAGTTTACATAGTGTATATGATATAGACAGCAAACAGCAGCAGATTGTATGGATGTTGGGGATGAATTGAACTACTCCCATAAAGTTTTGGTTAGGTTAACCTAATGGGTCATAGGATGTCTTTAAATACTAAGCGATAAGTCCACAGAACATGCAATGTTACCACAATCAACATATGTTTACCCTATAGTGAATGTCTTGTTACAAAAATAGTGTATATATTGAGTTTGAATGTGTTTTTTAATTTTTGAATGGAACCTGCATAAACCTGTGTGTTAATAACTGTAATAACAGAATGACGATATTATCAAGTTGGTGGACAATGAAACTTTTGCTTCCGTTTCTGTGGTACATGTGTAGAAGCCTGCGGCATCATAAGGGAAGCATTTACTGCCCTTTTTACCAAAGAGACATGTGTTAATTGATTTATTGGTAAAATGTGTAACTTCCTGGGTGTGCTACTCTTTCTATTGTCCTAAAATGAATTAACATTTATTAAAAATGTCCTCTTTAAATTGCTGCAATAAAGACACTGGGCAAGCAGAACCACCCATCCAATGCAGTCACCCATTTGCCTTGTCCCAATTGATCAGTCTGTGCCTTTTTTGAAGTGGGCATGAATGTGAATAGCCTCACCCCAAACCTGCACATCTTCAAACAATAAATCAGAATGTACTAAATGTGACCTGGACACTAACTCAATGTTAATGCCCCAAAAATTGTGAGAGAAAGGCAGTCTTAAATAACAGGGACTCATCAGCAGACACATACCACTTCAGTTACAGAAATAATGTAAGACACCATAGAGAAAGAAATAGGCGAATGAAGATCAGAGCTAGAACACTGTTTCCTATCACCTAAAAGAAAACTGCTTGGTAATGAAATAGGAGGAACAGGCCCTGGCATTATGGAGATTTTGAAAAAAATGAAACCACCTCCAGCAGCTTCAATCACTGAGCATGTGAATAGACATAACCAAGCAGTTCATAAAGAAAGGCCAGAATTGGCTCTGTCGAATTCTCCAGGGACAAATAGCCAGAGCAGACACAAAATCCAGTGATTTCTTCCACGCAGAAGTGGAACGTGACACCCTTATTGTCAGTCTGTAGCAGTATTCTCTTGTTTTTAAAGTACTCGCCCTATAAAACAACAGACATAATCACAGGAAACAACTCCAGAAGGTTGATATTCCTTGTAGCACCAGCATGAAACCAAGATGTAGGCCACTGCTCTGCACACCAACGACCCAACCAATAAGCACTAAAACCAACTCTTTGGTTTTTTTTGGACAAGCTCTGTCTGTGAACAACTGAAGCTGCTTATTCAAAAAAAATTCCTCTTGCCATAGGGACCGACCATTATAACGAGAAAGAACATTTTGCTATATTAACAAATCATCCTTTACATCTGCAGGCAAATGAACATGCAAGTGAGGGGACTGTAGACCAGCAATAGACAAAGCCAACCTCCTAGAAAGTAATCTGGCCATCGGCAAAATCTGAAAGGCAAAAGCCAGAAGTCCCAACATAGATAGAATATCATACAGAAGCCTTTCACTGCTTAAGCATCTGGCTCACAGATGCTTTCAAACATAACACTTTGCTTGCATGTAACCTAAATTCAATAAAAACTGTGTCTATAATGATACCTTAAAATTCAAGGTATGTGCATAGCAACACAGTTTTATCATTAGCTAGGGAAACGCCAAAAAATGCCAAAGGCATTTGGAATATGGATAGGAGAATAGAACAAGTCTCATAATTTTTTCTGGGCATTATGATATGGTCTGAAGAAGCGAATGAATATTGTGAAACGTGACCCCACTTGTGGATATCAGTCCTTATACAGTGATGTTGTTATTGCCATGGATCTATAATATCCTTTTGTATTTGAATGTCTGACAATGAAATATGTTGTTGGAAAATTTGTTGTTTGTTTGTTGTAAGAATTGTAATAAATATTATGTGTGATATTTGATAAAACAATTTGTCTTCAAGCTGCCTGTTTGTATGGGAATAATACAAACTTTACAAACTTTTATTGCTGTAATGTAACTGTTATCTATAACTAATGAAATATAGTCAGGAAACCACAAATGTATTTTTTAAATTCTCCACTCAGTATGTTCTGTGTGGCATAACACTGTTACATATCCTGAATTGTAATCACTAACATAAAACTAGGCAAAACTAGACTATGTTATCAAATCCTAGCTTTTAAGGTACTATACCTGACAGCAGACTATAGACAGGTCCCTCCTGAGAAAGTTTTATGTTAGTCTTATCAGAATATTGAGAGAAATCCTGAGATAGCAGCAGATAAATATTTTTATGGATTTGTTATCCGAGTAAACCCATTATGCATAACAACAATCCATTAGCCGACTACCAGAAAAAAATAGTACAACATTAAACAGACATAACTATTCTGGGCTATGTATTTCTTTGTGACGTGTTTAGTGAGGGCAAGAGGTTATCTGCGGTAGTGCTAGAATTGTGTTTTTCTTGATGTACAGTACAGTGGCTGGGACTCCATAAAGATGAATATAATCAAAAGCCTTGTTTTGAAAGGACATTGTAGAACAGATGCTTGGAAGAGCGTAAAACACAGACTGAGGAAATCCTTTAGAGACTGGCATTTTGTCTTGAGAATAAACAGATGTTTTATAAGGTCTAAACAATGTAGACAGAAGCATTGTTATAGATTTTTAAGGTCAGCATGTTTTAACACATCTAATTATCTCGACTGATGATGAGAAAATAAAACAAGGAAAAAAAATAGAAAATGCTGTTTTGTAGACTGGCATGCTGGTGAAATTCATGAGACTATCAACGTTCAAATCAATTGACTTTTTGAGGCAGCACAGATTACTAATGTCAGGGTCATTATGATGGGATATGACCCATGAGCTAGGTTAACCCTAGCATTCCAATATGGTAAGGCATAATTAAATTTGCTCTAACAATCACTTTATTGAGTCTTGGTCAGTTAGGTAAATCAGACCTCACTCTTTAAAACAACTAACCTTGGCAATGCCTGATGATGTGTCCAATCAATGTAAACATTTGGTAAATGTTCTGCATTTTAATTTGGGTTAATAATGTTGGACAGAAGCTGAAGAAGGAACCTGATAGCAATATGTTCTCTCTTAACTTGTCACATTTGTTATGTAGCTCTAAATTAACCCCTTCATCCATAGAGATAGCTTGAATTTCATGCTGTCTAAAAGGCTTTATGGTTCTGGATCCTATATTTTTTATTGGTAATATTTAAAAAATATGTTATATATAATTTAAGTTGTGGTCCAACAATGACAAAGAAAAACACAAGCAAACATGTTAAATTAAGTACATTTTATATAATACTTTAATTTTTTCATTTTCATTTTCATTCATTTGTAAGACTATATCTAATTACGGATGATTTTTTAAGATGTTTAAGGCATCATATTTTATTGGCATTTTTTAACTACAAAACAAAACAAGTGCAATAATGTCTAATGTTAAATGGCCTTAAAAAATATGCATAAAAGATACGTTGACAAAAATTTAAACCAGTGAGTAAATTAAGACAGTGAATGGAGAGGTTTTCATGGCAGTTTTCTTGGTTAACAAATATTGTATAGTGATATTTGTGATAATGTTTAACTTTAATTTTCTTATGACACCTAAATAAATCATATCATACAATTTTTAGTAGTAGCAGTAATAATAATATTTGCAATGGAGGAGTTAGTGTTAGGTTAATTTTTTCAATAAGGTGGTCTATTTATACCTATTCTCTCGAAAAAATGTTGACATCATAATCCCCCCCCCCCATGTTATGCCTATTGAATGTTTTTAGCAATTCTGTGTTACATAATTAGGTCACATGTTAGCAACTTGGGGAATACACTCTTATTCACTCAAGTAACCCAAGTCTTATTCACCCAAGTCACACTCTAAGTAATTCACCCAAGATGCACCTTACTGTTGGATGAAATAAATGTAGAAATAGACCCCTTGTGGTATTTTCACACATTACTTTTACAGGGGGGGTGTTTTATGAAGGCCCTAGTAGTTTCTATACTTAACGTTTTTATCTAAAAAATATAATTGTTTTCCCATTCACTTTTTTTCCACAAGGTTTTTTTAGTAAATATCAGATTCACTGCTTTATAAAAAGACCCCTAAGTGTTTTAGTTTGCAAAAAGTAAGTAAATGAGCAGGTACAGAAATCCAGTAAGGTCCCTGGCACCTCCATTTCTTGGCATCTTAAAATGAGTTGGGACTATTTTAAAGTTTTGTTTTTTTTTGGCAAAACACACTTTGAAAAAAGAAAAAGAAAAGCTATGCCGGACCACATCTGTAAAAAAGCATGAAGACCAAAATCATTAACATCAGTTATTATATCCAAAATCTGTTATAAACTTTGCAAATTAAGTTGCTATTAGGTATTGCATTATTAAAAAAAATCAGTGCTGCATAAATCATTTATTAGCATTGTAAACGTATTATTGGATTATTTTTATTCATGTCAAAAAGTTTTATTGTTGTTGTACATAATACGCATAATAAAATAAACAAAAAACACAATCAACCTTAATTGACTTTTCAAGTATATTGCCACCTCCTTAGTCCCCTGGCATGCAGCAATACAACAATCGGGGTCAATCACTTCTGCCTGTCTAGGGATAGGGAGTGCAAGATACTCAAAATACACAAAAAAGCAAAGCATGGAGCAAGGCCGTGTGTTGCACCAAAAAAAATATAGTCAAATGAATCTTTGTCTCAACAGGCTGTGTGCCCTATTGCAGTGGTCTTTAATTCAAATTGATGCAAGATTTTATCTTTAAGCATCACATCCAGTACATTTTCCTAATGTACAGAGTCCTTCAACAATGTTAAAAAGAAAGCTGCCTTCATGCACTCACTTGACACTATTCAACAGAAGACATCAGGGAAATTGCTTTTTCCTCTATTTTGCAATCACCTTCCTGGCTAATTTCTTCCTAAACACATCTTGCACAATATCTTGCAGCACTAACCCCATCTCTTAGCAACACAAGGACAGGGCCCAAGGCCCCAGCTGTCTCTCTGTAGACTGCTCTGGATCCCTGAGATCCTCCCTACATAGTCATCCTAAAATATTTGTCCTTTTCCCTCAACTTCCACAGGACAACACCCTCAATGAGTGAATGAATGACAAACATCCTGGCTGCCTCCCAACTATTATAACCAATACTTTATATTACAGCAGGTGTGTGTGAAGGGGAGGGGGGGGGGGGCAATAGTTTCCAATGTGAATGACAGGACAACAAAAATGGAAGTGGAAATTCCCCAAAAAATGGCATGGTGAATCAAAGTTAACATTTAATACTGATAGCCTTTGAAAAGATAACAATGGCGATGCCAAGCATCCTGGTTCAATGGATTTTATAAATCGTATGTTATGATATCGGATTTTGCTACTTATATAAGTATATTTCACAGAGACCATTTACTGTGAAATAACATATGCAGATGGAGGTACTGGTAAAGACTCCAATTAGTTAGGATTCTTCTGAAATTTGAGGCTTTGGGCTTCTGGAGCCAGCCAGGGGAGAGTTGGGTTCCTTGAATATTTAGTCCATGTCCTGGTTTGGTATCAATGGAACACAGGTGAGGCTCAGAAGCTAGGGCTTGAATCAAGATTGTCATCCTGTGCTATAAGAGACAAAATCAGTTTCTAAAGCGAAGCACTGCATGTTTCTGCTACCATAGTAAGTCAGCCCTGTCATGAACCTATAAAGACCTAAAAACCTATAGGAAAGCTTTCAGCTGAGCCGATGTTTATGTTCGTTCACCTTGTTTTCTAGGAAACCCACACCATTGAGTACTATGGCCCTGATTTATTAAAGCTCTCCAAGGCTGGAGAGAATACACTTTCACCAGTGAAGCTGGGTGATCCAACAAACCTGGGATGGATCTGGTCCAGGATTCAAAGCATTTGCTATCAAATAGCAAATGACATTGAAGAAATCCATTCCAGGTTTGCTTGATCACCTATCTTCACTGGTGAAAGTGTATTCTCCCCAGCCTTGGAGAGCTTTAATAAATCAAGCCCTATGTGTTTACAATACATACATTCACACACTTACATTTAATTTTTTTACATTGGGGATAAACTGAAGACGCAAAGGTTACATTTTACAGATTACATACTCAAGCCTTTACCTTTACCTACAGTTGCCATAGCCATGTAAAATGTTATATGATATTGATTATACCCTGATGTTATGTAATTTTATAATAAATATATGCTGTTCTTTTATACACCTCATTGAAGCTAAATTAGTACCTCGTTAGGAAGGTGGAATAATCCGTCAGGTTTGTGAAATGAAGACCATCTGCACCAGAAACTAATTTAACACACATGGATATAAAAAGGCAGCTACATATGGAGCTTATTGTTTTATAAGGTCAGTGCACATGGACATGATAAATTGTACGACTACATGCAAATGTTCTGTCTGTTTATTTTTATTCAAGCAGAAGACAACTGCTTTTTGTTCGTGATGTTTACTGCTGCAGTCATCATGATGAGCACAGTACCAATATATTGGTAAAAATGATAGACTGTAATACATTACTCAAAGAACTATAAAGAAATATTTAAAAGTAAAACTGTCACATAGATCTTCACAAAAGATTGTAAATTTGGTAGGACAGTAGCCCTTGGCTAAAGGTAAGCTTGTTGGCAGGGACATGCTTATAGCTTTACAAAACTTGTATCCATTTTTTTCATTTCCAATTTCTGTGCAAGGCCACTGGTTCCACCACCAGACACTCAGCATGAAAAAACTGATGCATGTCATGGCATACCTTGAAAAATATTAACAGCTTTGCTTATTTTTTGTTATATACACATTGACTATTTAGTATTTTTAGGGAACTCATTTGGCAGAAATCTGAGCCACATCGCTATTATTCATTTCTGACATATGCTTGCATAACATTTTGTTGCCTTAAAAGTTTTATATCAAAACAGGTTTACTTAGAAGGGCACCTATGCCCATACTGCAACCATTAAATTATTTGCATTATGATAATAAGCAGTAAAATATATTTAACACAAACCATCTCTGATCTCTTTAGCTGCTTGTAATAATTCTAATCAAAGATTAGGCATCAGGTTTGAATGACCCATGACTGATCATGCTTCCTGCTAATTACAGATTAAACTCAGCAGGGGCATTTTGGACCTAATAAATCTCAAAATAAAGTGTCCATGTCATCAGAATGTGTGGTAGTACCTGCCCACATCCATGTTCTGAAGAGGACCACAAATTAAACTGTGTGCCAGGGCAGAAAGATAAAAAATATGATATGTTGTGCATATTTGTAATACTAATAAAAAGTAATAATAATAAAAAGCCTAATATAGAGATAATATACAAAGTACATATACTACATAATTTATAAACTACTTTTTTTAGCTTATTTACTTGGAGGGATGGCTTGTAAGCAGCAAATAAGGTTATGCTTGGAGAATGAAATGGCTGGGCATGGTTTTTATGTGGATGTTACATCATGGATTTATGTTGGTATATGTAGAGGCAAATAATAAATACTGCACTGAGACTAGATAGTTTTCTGTGAAAGATGTGATAGGATAGGCTATGATGAGGGTTAGCTGGACTTGGGAAATGGGTTTTCTGTGACCTATGGGATGAGGTTGCCATGGGGGGCATCACTATTACCAGAAAAGTAAAGGTTTGGTGGGAAGTGGAAGCGCTATTGGTATTCACTGTTACAAAAGATGGGGGTGGGGGTTGCTGTGGAGTTGCTCTGTGGCTCCTGTGCCCTAAAAACCATTAACATTTTTCTTGTTTCTTGTCCTAGGTGCTCAAACATGAAAGTACATAAAAGTTAACACTGTGCATAGTAGACCATTGTGTTGACAAATTTTGCTGGTTTAGGTGGCATGTGCAGAGAGGGATAGCAGCTAACCTATACCCACTGCCTATACTTTAAAACTTGCATTTCTGATTATTAACAGTGGCCTGGTCCCCTACACAGTAGCAGCTAAAAGAAAGGATTGGGTCAATGCTAGGCTCAGTAAGTGATTCCAGGTGGACAGTCTTGGGTTAAAAAATACAAGAATCCTGAATATTATTCAATTTGAAATGTACACTCGTTTTACACAATCATTTTGAAGGAAAATGTTTGTGGGTTATTTTTTGGTAAATGCTTAAAAATGTTTGAATTATATTACATTTTTTACTATTTCCTCAAATACAAATGTATCAAATCCACTTTTCGACCTTAAATTATCTGATATAGTCTTCAAATAATAATTTGTATTATTTTATTTTCTATCCCTTTTTTCTGCATTCTTCAGATTAATTTCTGCTCATGAGCATGATGTTTTGTAATTCACCTTGGCCCAACCAACCATCTAAAACACATTCTAAGCGTATTTCTTCAAATTCTCTGCCAAACATGCAATCTATTCCAGACATGATCTAACAAAATAAAGTAGCTTTCCAAATAGACCAGCTAATGATAAATAGAACAACCAATTATGAAATAAAAACAAGTGTGTTGTTTCTTGTCTACACTGTTGCAGGATTAAAAAGAAGGAAAGTATCTGAGGCTCAAGTATTAAGGTATATAATATGATACTGATGCACTCATATTCAATTGTAAATTATTTTGTGGTGAATGACACAGATAGATTTTGTGGTTGAATTAAATTACAACATCCATTTGATATTATAAAGTCCAACCTTTTGTTGGTCTTTTAAAATGAACAATGCTCTTAAAATTTGTTTTTCAAATTAAACAGCAAACAACAAAGGGGACAAACTAAAAGTCCACATGCACACAAAGTTCTGCTGAGCACAACACAACGCTAATCACCCTTGTCTAATTAAATATAACCTTTTATTTTGTTAGATTTTAGTAAAATAACTTGCAAAATGTTACCAAGCATCAGAGAAACATATTTGCCCATTGACTTGATACCTATCAGAGATGTGGCTATTAGATCATCATGGTACAGAGGGTTCCTCGCTGTTATGTAATGTAAAGGTATTGCTGTATCTCTATAACTAAATGGCCATGAATATATCAGCAGCTAGAGAGATATAACCTAATAGGTACTGACAAGCCAATCATTTTTTCATCCACTTATGTTATGTTTTTGGGAAAAACTAAAAAGGAAGCCATCCATCCGAAAATGACACAGGCAGCAAAAAATAAAGTAACGAGTTTTCAACCATTTTTTTTTTTTTTATTCAACACAGACAAACATGAATAAATTTGCCATTTTAGCTTTTTCATGTTTTCTACAGTCATGTTTCTGAATATATCTTCAAAGAGAACCTATTTTATTGGACACATTTTTACTTTAGTTTTATATACAGTACATATACATTTTCTATTTCATTGTTCCTATATGTTATATGTTTGCTATGATATTTATTTTTTTGAGAATTTCCTAATAAATATGTAAGTATTCATTTAATAGTACACGTTCTCTATTTTCATGAATAATTATGCATTTCTAATATCTATATCTATATCCTTAAATGTAAATAAATGTTCTTATAGCCCCTTTTTACAAAAATGTATTGAATGCACATAAATTAAATGCATTAATAGCCTACAAAACAGCCAAAAAATGTATGTTTTGTTTAGCAGACAAGGGTTAAAGCCCATGTCAGTATGTAATTGCTGTTAAAAGAAGAGAAAAATTCCTTAGCCTCTTGTTTAGGTGAGACGTGTCAGACAGAAGTAAAAGAAATTCCCCTAAATAGAATACAAACAGGATTTGAAACTTACAGAGGGTCTAACCTTGCCCCATTCCATGTAAAAAATAAAAAAATGTAGCTAGGGGTATGTAAATCTGAATTTAAGGATTAAAAAAAAAAATACCCTTGCAGCAGGGACACGAACAGTAAGTTTACTTACCTCATCACTTACTCCTTCCGTGGCTGGTAAAGCTCCTCTGCTATAAGTTTTTTGGGTTACAGATGGGTCTTTGGTATCAGCACAATATAAGACTGTTGTGGAGGATGACATTCATTCCTAAACTTACTAAAGTAGGTGTCTATGGTAACAAGGAAATTTGCTGTTTTCATCCCCCAGACCTAAGCAATCATTTAAAACTTGCAATTCAGGGGTAGCCCAAATCAAATGAAATGTGTTTTTTGTTTAAAATCTAAAGTAAGACTTTAAGGGGGGGGGGGGGGGGGGGTGGAGGGGATCTGTTATATGTTTTTTTTAGCCATTTTCCTGTGCATCCTTTATAACTGGACCTTTTTGTAGCCAAATAATTTCATGCACTTTGTATTATGCAATAAATTATTACAACACCATTTAAATTGCACGGTTTATTAAATGGTATATAATAGTGAAAAAAGGAACATCATGCCTATGGTCAGAGGTCTGACAGTATGCATCTTGTCAACAAGTTTAGAATTTTTGCCCATTTTAAGTTTGTGTTATAAAAACTTACCTCTAGGCTTTGCAATTTGTAAAATATTTTGTAACACCAATCCCTACGTGCGAAGTACAATTTTGGCTTTCCATAGTATTCATATTTTTTCACATGCCATAGTTTTCACATTTTCAGTTAAAGGTTTGTGGTCACCCAGAGATACTATTTAATGGCTAACTGAGGTATCGAAAAACAAGTTTTTCTGCAGAATAAAAAAAAAACAAAATGGTAATATTCTACAAACCAAACAATTTGGATGTGTGGACACATCACAGCCATGATGGTTTGCACGCCTACAGTTTTTAGTGGGCACATGTCACATTGTAAAAATGGTTACTTTTGAATTTAGGTGCACATTTTTTGCTAACCTTCCTGTGTCCATTCCAGCACTTTGTTCCTTAAGACAATCCTACAAAACCATAGCTATCATAGAGATCTTGCTCTGTGTTCAAGAATAAGCCATTTAGATAGCTAAATATTACCTGCAGTTAGGATCATAAATGTGAATAAAATCTGGGATTGATAAAGTTGTACTTTGAGTAAGGCATAAACACAAGGCATTTGATGGTTTGTAAGGAGAGCCATAGAACAAATGCCCTAAGAGGAATTTAAACCCAATACTAGCCACTAATGTGTAACAAGTTATGTTTGGTACATCACTTAATGGCCTAAATTTGGACATTCTTCACATGCCTGTTTATAGGACTACTCTGGTAAAGCGGAGGATAGTACTTAACTGAATAAGTGTAGAAGTCCATGACAACTTCCATTGCAGATAAAGGCTGTTTATCTTCCATTGCATTTTAATAGCTATGCTCTTTAAGGGACTCTTAATAATTCCAAGGGAAACTTAATTTGTGACATATGACATTCTCTGAGAGATACCAGAGCTTGGATTATCACATGGAATGTGCAGGTCATTGTTTACTATTAGGTGGAACATGTTTAATGACATTTTATAAGCAATTAAAAATTTGATGAGCACATTTATGGGTCTTGGGTGCAGCTTGTTTATATAACCTTTTACTTCTTTACCACCTCCGAGCTTAGCTCATCTCTGGCCGGAAGACATAAGTCTGTCAGCATTGTCCTAACTGATTGTCAGTGATAGTATTATAAATATTTATACACAGATGGCATATTATAAACACATGAACCGTCAAAGGAATAGAAATATGCATGGAAATCAGCAAAGCATAGTAGGAAAAATAAAGGTGCACTGGTAATAATCACAATTTACACTTCTAAGCACAGATGAGTGTTGGGCTGTTGATGAAGGTGTGCAGGAGTATAATGAATTTGAAATCCTATTGTCATTTTTAGTACATGCATATATGAATATACATTTGGTTCATTTTAAATGTACTTTTGACAATCCAACATATCTCAAACAATACATTACAAATAGAAGGAGAAATTGTTGGAATTCACCCATCAAGAAGATAAGGAAATTTCCTAAGCAGAAAAGTAGACTTGATGCTTTGAAAAACTAATACAGTCAATGCTTTGCTACATGTGTGACAAACTTGGAAATACTTTGAAATGTAGAGGACCCTTTTAATATAGTTTAGAGCAAGATGAATGCATTAGTAGGAATGTGCATGTATATTTTAATGATGAAATACTTAAATGTTTTTAAATATATGAGTATTCAGATATAGAAATACATTTATTTCTTTCTTCATTTCTTACCCAATGTACTTTTTGGATAAAATATCAAATATCAATAATATGCTCCCCCACCTACTAGAGCGTAAGAATGATTTGGAAGGGCCCTCCTCTGTTCCTGTGTCATAGTTTGTACTTGGTATATATCCATTATTTGCAGACTTTTCATTGTTAGGTTCAGTGTAATATATTGGTGCTTCATAAATAAAAAATAATACTCTAATAGCAATAACTATTATAGATGACCTTTTGCAGCTTACATTGCAAACTTGATAAACATTTTTATTAATCAGATAAAAATGAGCACATTTAAATAATTTGTTAATAATCATGATACACAAAGATAATCCACATTGAGGGTGGGGATTTATTGATAGCTGCATTGAGGATAATGGTGATGGACAACGATGGGGAAAGCAAGTCAATGCATTAGAGAGTGTCTGCTTTACAACTTTTTAAACACACGTTGGCATTCCCCTCATTAACTAAACTCTAAAGGCAGATGAGGAAATTTATTAAAGGATTTCAGTCCTCATTTCATACATTAGAGTCATTTACAAAGAAAAATGTTAGTGCGCCATTTCAGAGACCATTTGTGACTCTCAATATTTTAACTGTAGATGGACAGCATTTGATGGACTAAACCAAATTTTTACTCAAGGCTGCCATTCTCCTCTCCTGTGCATATACAACATACCTACTCTAGTCAAGCCAATATCAAACAGGAATATGAATTAAATGTTTTCCTTTGGAAGAAAACTAAGAGAAATGTAATAAATTTTCAAAAGCGTTAAATGTACAACATCAGATATTAAAAAAACTGTCTATTGTGTCAGTTAAGAAAAGTAACTTAATACCATTGAACCCATGTAAATGAGGGCCATAGACATGTTTATTCTGTGGTTTTATTTGATTTCCAAGAAATACCTTAAATCATAATGAATGTCAAGAAGGGTGGATTTGTAGATTTTTCTTGGACAGTGAATGCATACAGCTGCACCATATCCTATGAATCTATGTCACTTATACATTCACTGAGATGCTGAAAGGGTTAAGGTTCAGTTTTCAGCTAGTTCTGGAACTTATTTTTCTACTGAGAGAGGTGATGGTGGGTTGCCTGTTGCTGCATAGTTGGCACCTAGATGGGCACAGGTAACAGCCAATCCCTGATCTGTGTCACACTTATCTCTTCCTCGCTAAAGCGCAGGGACCTCTCTCCTGCGGGCAGTTCTGACGCTGGGTGTGCCCAAGCTCCAAAGTTTTAATAGTTTCATCCATCCTGGTGGCCAACCAGGAAATAGCCTCCTGATAATCCCTGGCTATTTAGCTAGCTCAGACACAGCACAGCGTTCCTGCAATGTGTCTCCACTAGTGCCGAGCCCTCTGAGCTGAGCATTTCCCGTACACCTGTAGGTTATTTCAGTGCTTCCCCTGGCCAGCTCCTGTGTTAACCCCTTGTTGCCCGTTCTGTTGTTTCCCAGCCAATTTCCTTGTGCTGTTCCACTGTCCCTCTGTGTATGTTGTTATTCCTGTGTCACCTGTGCCTCCTGTTGCTTCCTGTGTCCCCTGTGTTCCCTGTGTCTGCAGTGGCCCCCGTGTCACCGGAGTCTATTTGTTTGAGACAATTTTTCTGGTTGTTCATGGGTCATTATTTACTGTCTTGAAGGCAGATTATTCTCTTGTTTTCAATTGCCTTTCTATCGTCAGCTGCTCTTAAAGGTATGTAATGTTCACACTGAATTTGGAGTCATGTTTCACACTATCTTTATTCTTTTTTTTTTTTTACTCCATTTGTCATTTCCCTTAAACACCCTTTTTCATATAGGTGAGTGTAGAGGAGATGACTACATAAACACACCTCCAAACCAGATTCTTGTACTACATGTTTGAACACACCCCTCTTTGTTGGACATTGGACTATTTTTTTTGGGGGGGGGATTTGTTTTTTGGGACTGGGGCAGTAGTTTTATATTGATGAAGTGTGTCTATCCTGTAACCTGGCACATTAAATTTTTCATAAATATGTATTTTTTGTTAATTTTTTATAAGGAGTCATTCTTCTTTCTTGTAGGCAAGCTGAAAAGTTGTTTTCCTGCACACATATATCTAGTCCTGGTGTTCATTAGGAACTTCATCTTTCATTGGTCTTTCCAGATTTAAATTAAAACAAAAATACAAAAAAATGGGGATACTGATTTTGTTTTTTGTTTGTGTGTTTTTCTGTGAAGAGTAAATGAATGAAAAATGAAAATATGGTACATGTTTTTTGTAGTATTTGAAGAAGAGTCCTGTGTTAGGGTGTATTGCTGCTACTGGGCCAATCTCTTTTACACTCCACTCCAAGGCTAGAGAGGATACACTTTCATCAGTGAATCTGGGTGATCCAGCAAACCTGGAATGGTTCTGGTCCAGGATTCAAAACATGTGCTAGCAAATGACTTTGTTTGAAAAAAAACAAATCAATGATATCTATTCCAGATTCTATTTTTGCCGGTAGCCCATTCTGCACCTCTATATTGTCAGTGCGCATTAAATATAGCCAACGACTCCATATAGCCAAGCAGGCATAAATTTATGCACCCTTGTTTTAACAGATTTTTGTGTTTTTTATTTAAAGTTTATTATAAAATTTATTAAATATTGGACATATTTTGGTGCGTTATGCCTAAAAATTTCAGGCCTACAATGTGAAAAAAATTTTCACGACAGACAATGTACCACTTTTAAACATATAAATCCAGACAAAAATGAACCGCCAAGGAGGTTTATACCATTGTGGACCTTGTACCTAAAAAAACTTCCCTAGCCAGATCCAGAGTGAAAGGGCGTTAAGATGGGTTTCTTCAATATTGTCATTGAACTGCACTCTTGTTACAAATCAGGCCCCCAAAGTTTAGGAGATGTACTAAAGGAACAGGAAGCAGTATCATTCCTTGAATGTGCAAGTGGTCTGTGATGCCAAACTGAAAATTAGAGTGTGAGCTTAGGATTTTCAGGACATGCTGTGATGCCAACATCTGGCAAGAGATTGTCCTCTTTCAAAAGATTGAGGTAAGCCAAATGATACATGGATTGGCTTGTGGATAATGCTTAAATGTTTTCCTTTTGTTTTTTTGGGGGTAGTAAAGTGTTTTTGTCTTTTGAGGGAGGAGAACTGGCTTTATTTTTGTAAAGTGTGGAATGTAAAAAAAGAAGCACACATTTTCTGAGGACCTAGGCTTAGAAATCAGAGGCAGATTCCATCATTGAACACCTAATACTGTTAATTAGCTAGATGTACATCTTTTTTATGTATTTAAGTAGCAGTCACACACCTGGAGTAAGCGCTTGGAGAACAGGATGTGAAGTTGTTCTGCAATTAGCAGACCACCTAAGCTGTCTCCTGCTTTAAGGTCAGAGATTTAAAAGGTATTAAAGCCAAAGGATCCAAAAACAAATAGCCAAATATGTACTTTTTGCAAAAGGTCACAACTGGAAGCTGATATCAATGTGTAAGTCCTCTTAAACTGTTATTACACTTGATTAATGAAAAAACAAGAAAATGTTTTTGTCTAACAATTCCATATTCTATAGTGCAAGTTTATTTCAATATTTCGTTATGAACTTTAATGTTTTTGAATATTTATGGATTGAAGCAGGGCAGGATTTGAACCACAACGAGGGGGCCTAAACATAAGTTTTCATTTTGTCTATTGTTTTTTTAACAGCTGATAAGGAATATGAGTAGCTTCCATGACTAATGACATCAGTGTGTCAACCCCAGGCTTAAGCAAAAAATAAATCATAATAAGGCTGTTGTGGAGACCAATATTGGCCTCCTCAAATCATGGTTTCTCTGCTTGGCCCCGCCTGGGGGTGAGCTTTTCTACATGCCATGAAAGGCTGAAAATAGTAATAATGGCACTGTGAAGCACACACCCTGTGCATTGCACAATATCTGCCTTAAGATATGTGGGAGATCACAGACAAAAGAAAGCCGAAGGTGCACCATCAGTCTGCCCCCAGGTCAATGGCAATAGTACTGGGGCTAGTATGTAAAGGATGAACTATCACCTTCTTCATACACATGAGTATTGTATTTGAAACAGTTGCCTGTAAAATGTGTCCAAAAAAAACAGAGCTCTAAAACATATGTTGCAAATGTTTGTGCATAGTTTTTTGCAGCAGCTACCCCAAACCTGTTGCTAAGCCATCTTGGCTGCTTAGCTAAATAAATTATTACTTTGCGTGAGTTAATTCACTTACCTTAGTGAATGCAGTAAAAATGCACTAGGCCAAAAAGGTCCGTTAGACACACAACTTTGTTGTACATGATTTGCCAGAAATTAACCCCATTGAGAATTATAACGTTATTAAATACAGGTTTGCCCTTTTAATATTTGATTGGATATCATGGCCAAACATAGGAAGCTGGAAGGAAATTTAAAGAAAACTAAAACCCCTGTAGGCTTTTGGCACCTATCTGGAACTTGGTATACGATTTGCCCTTATTCCATGTCTCAGAGACAAGTGAGGAAATGAGCTAACACTTGAGACCTTACAATCCCACTCAAAATATTTCTGGTAAAAGTGTGTGATGCTGCCAGGAAAATAATCTCTGGGTGGTTCCCCTCTAAACTATTTTTGATACGTTCTGGCTCCATGCTAGACTTTTTTAAACCCCAGTCAAACAAAAAATTACAGCACATACACTTAACCTTTTTAATCACTTTAATCTACTTTAAAACTTTAATTTACTCTATAGCTCCTATAAGTTTGCATGGTAATGCCCTGAAAGACATAAAAGTAAAAAAGTACTTGTTTTCTTATAAAGCTGGTTCAAGTTAAGGGTGTTTAAAAAAAAAACACTACATTAGCCCAACACAGAATGGTGGCCAAACAGATTTTATTTGAAGAAGAAAGTCATGCTTTGAGTCCCCAGCTTTAAAATGTTCTACTCTGTTCTAATGAACTATGTAGTTAATTTTAGATGTGCCTTGACAAAGCAAAACATATTCTAACATGTTCTTTCCTAAACTACAATAATTGTAATTACCTTTCCTTAACAGGATGGCAACATTATGATCTGCTGAAAGACATGGCATGTCAGCTGAAAAGCTCTTGTGAACATTCTGATATTTAGCATCACAGGACACACTTTAACTATTTGGACTGTTACTTATCTCTGTTCAAGGAGGAAGCCAGGAGGAAGCCATATACATCCCTCCACAGCCAAGTTGATTGGAAAATGGATGTATCGTTGGACAAGGTTAAAATTGGCATGAATAAACTACATGAATACCATTGGGACTTTCACATAAGTCATGGCAAATACAATAGTTATGTGTTAGAATTCCCAGGCCCAAAAATTTAGGGATGTCACCATCCACACCATGGTCAGGACTGCTTGCCTATTTATTAGCTGGACAGATTTAGTGCTCAATAAAGCTTGAAATGCGCATAATAATTTTTTGTTGAAGGCAGATTCTAGAATAGACCTGGCAATCCAACAAAATTAACAACAATTAACAATGTTTTACTTTGCTTTATAAAAATGTCTGGTGTGTTTTTGTATTGAGATCCTATGCCTGGACCTACTTTCAGCATCAGATTTGTTAGAAAAAGTATGCAGAGGTGTACAGCTATTTGACACTCAGCCTGGGCATGAATTGGATGCATGCTTGTAGCAGGTCTGTGACTGAACATGCAGGACAACTAAGCTGAGAATCAAAAATGGGCAAAATAACTTAAAAGTACAGGCCACATTTTGTAAGTCTTGTTTAACTTTGAACTCATGGAAGTTGATAGAGTGCTAATTATGTACTGAAACTTTGACTAGGTTGGGGAAAACAAATTAAACAGGGCCAATATTACCCATATGGCCAATACACTCCCAAAATTGTGTGGACATGCTTCTGATGAGATGGTAGCTCAGGACATCAGTTACCTCCTTGACTGTCTATGATGCTACTTTTTAAAGATTAACCGATACATAATGTCATGAGGATAGACATTTTCCTAAACCGGAAGCAACTCAGGTCCCAGTGCATCAGCGTAAAACGAACAGAAATGGAACCATGTATCCACATTTGCATATTTGTCTGATGTCGCATTTGGAAAGTGAAAACCACATACACTGACATAAAAGAACATATGTATATGTAAACAGAATGCACACAACATCTAGTAGTAGATAATGATAGATGTATTACATATAATGGTGGAGGTGGAGGAGTGGTAACCTATGGAGACAAAATTATTAGGACACACAGGAAGCATTATTAGGACTCCCAATCCCCCTCTCCCCCCAAAAAACGTACAATAGGCATAAAAACATACTTGTGCAGCCTTCCAGGAATGTAGCAAGGAGATAGATCTGTGTAGGCACAGTGCACACATCCTTGAGCACATTAGTTTGCAAGCTCAGACTAATTTACTATCAGTTACTTTGTTATTATTTATTATTATGTATGACTTTTTTTTTTAAATAATTACTTACATTCATAAAATATAAACAACAAATAAAACAAATACAAAACCCTGGAATATTATTACCTTATAATTTACATATACCACAAAATTACCATCTACCATTTAAAAAAACTCTTTATTCCCTATCAGGTCTATCCGTAAGTTTTATATTTACAATTCTATATTTTTTTTTTGTTTTAGTTGTTGAGATGACCACAGGTCAAGTTGGTACATGGTCCTAGTACGTTTTGCTTATTCACACTTTCAGATTGTAATTCACCCCTTTGTGTTAATATTCTTTTGAAATATTCATTGAAGTGAGCAAGTTCATGTTACTAAATTTATCTGCAAAAGACTGAATATTCATGCTAAAAAACAATTTGCTTTTCACTTGGTTAGATAAACAGAGTGAATATTCACATGGTTTATTCAGACTCCTTTAATAAATCAGCCCTAATGTACTGGAATGACAAGTGGTAAGATTTTTCGGTAGCTGGAGATTATAATTTAATATGTAGCCTTAACTTCATTGGAACAATTCAGATATAAGCAATGTATTTATTTTTATAATATTGAAACATGCATTACAAGGCTCAAGTGCCAACATAATATACATAATATAATATCAAACTTTTTATGTACTTTCTCGAAATACGGATTCTTATTCTCCACTTTTTATGTTTTAGGACTTTTGAGTCAAAAGACAGTATACGGTATACACCTATGTGTCAGAATCTAATACAGGTACAAATTTAATGAATTTCACTTGATCTTTCAACCTAACTATAATTAATAATAGAGGTAATTACACTGATTTATGACATTTTAATATGTACTAATTAAGTTATTCCATGCTGTTTGAAGTCTTTGCTCTTATAGAATTAATTTGTTGGAAATGACTGAAACCAGTGCATAGATGTTGCTAGTAAAGACTATTCTTCAAACTACACTACAACAATTACATTGGTTAGCCTATTACAAGGAAAACATGGACACGAAGCATATATATCATTAGCCCATAACTTTTTCTGGATCTAATTAGGAGCTGCAAAATGTAATAGAGCCTTCTGTGAAACTGCTGTGTGACTTCACGTGTATTTTCATAAGTGAGTAGCTTTCATATGGCTTTAAAGCAGGGAGCTGGCATGCCTCTGGTTAATTTCATAATGTCTAACTCTAGAGTTACAATGTGGTGACAGGTCTCATTGTAGGGATTTATAGGTACACTTTGGAACCCATGCCTAACAAATTAGAACATTTTCAGTCTTTGTGCTGTAGTCCTCATGTTATAAATCATGTAACCAGCTTTAGAGTGGTACATTGAAAACCAATGAGACATATATTTTTAACAGTATCTATGAACATGAGTTTGGTCTATGTCTTTAACAGTTTCATAGCTGTTGTTTAATTTCTGTTTACCCTAAATAAATTCTGTTGGTATAAAAAAATACAATTTTGATGCATGTGAGAAATTTCTGAGTGTGGATGTGGTAAACCTAAAATACAGGAATATCATTTTTCTTACACAGGTGCAAATATAATGACCATTTGGGTTGACTATGATGAAATTCAACACACTACCCTCATTGAAAGCTTTACATTGCTCCTGCCAGGTACTTTTGCATATTGGGCATATTGGGCATCAGAAATACCTGTAAGCAGGAATGACACATTAATGTTCTCAAAATGTAAAATATTGACAGTCTTTGGGATCACCTTGGAAAAACATCCTTACTAACCAAAAAAAAGCATTTCTCTATAAACATCAGCTGATATGCTGTCACCCAAGTGCCACATGTTCATATCCATACATTTATTTTCAAAGCATATGTCTGTTGCTTTAAAATGGAATCAAAATAAACTTTTACAAATTTTAAATCAGGTGGGACATTATTGCAAAATAAAAAGAAAGGCAACATCCCTTCTGCAATAATCATTCTTACCTGCCTGATCATGCCAGAAAACTGTCAAAAACAAACTGTCAAAGGATAACTGGCAATCCTGGCTTCCCCTTAATTAACTGTGTCTGCACAGGAGTTAAATCATCTTGGCCAAGCAAGATGGGCAAAGATCACAGCTACAAAGAGAGGAAGGAAGAAGATGGTGGTACCTTGCAATAAAATCGCGTCCAATGAGTAAAATGGGGTTTAGTTTCACTTTAACAGTATTGCCCACTATACAATATTTCCTATCTTGGAAGATCTAACATTGGATAGTGATAATCATGAAAACTTAGCTGTAAATTCTTACCGGCCATTTAAAACATACATATGTATATATAATTTGTATATATATATATATATATATATATATATATATATCTATATATACTGTGTAATTAATTTAAAAGAGTCAATGGAAAATGGAAATGATGAAAGCATACAAAATGCCATTCAAGGAAAGTGTAAAAAAACTGGCAACATGAGGCCAGACATTGTCCTGCACCAGGAGCAACTCCGGTGCATCAGCGTAAGGTCTAACAGTTGGTCTAAGTATTCTTTCATGTGCTCAATGTTAACCTGCTCTCATCTTTGAATAGAACAGGTGGCCAATAGCAAAACTGACAATTCTGGTGTTCATGGGAAAATACTAATCCAAATGAATAGTGTAGGGCTGTGAGTACAGGTCCCACTACAAGAAGTTAGGACCACACAGAGTATGTTTCTGACAGTTTGTAGCCTGCTGGAGGTCAAAATGTAGAGGTCTGACAGAGCTCCCACTGTCCCTCCTGAAACACAAACAGAGATACCAGTCCTGCTGTTAGGTTGTTTCACTTCCTTATGTAAAAGCCCATCTCCTGGTATCACACTCACACTGTGCTGGGAGATGCAGCAAAACTTCTTGCAACAGTACGTATGGATAAACAATTCTAGAGAATGTGCACTATCTTTGAAACCTGTGTGCTACAGATACCCTCTCATGCTACTGTACTGTATCAGTAGTGACAATGGCATTAGCAAAATGCAAAAGAGAAAGAATAGGGAGGGAGAAATGGTCCTTGGTAAAATAATTTCCTCTTTGGGGGCTGGCATTCTGGCCTCTCCTGTCTAGCTGTTGTTGCTTTTATTTGCACCAAAGCAGGTGAAGAATGATTCACAATAACTTACACTTTGTAACTGGACAGACTGATGCCCGAAAAGTTTATTTGACTTGTAATATTATTTGAATTGTTATATTATTCCAGTGTTGCTATAAATTTTCTACCCCGTACTAATGAAGGATTTGTTGTTCGTTTTGCATGGAAATGGGCTAGTTTGCAGTAAAACTCTCCTTTTGCCACAATCACATAATCTTCCCCTGTGATATTCCCATTTGTGATGACCGTCCACCTAAAACACTCCTTGTGATAGTCTCTGACCAGTCGTGTTGTCGCCACCCTAACCAGTCATGTCAGCATTGCAGGACAAGTGGCCAGGTCATCAGATTAGCATTTTCTCACTATCAGTGCCTGCTCACATCCTAGCAATGGGGTGTGTACCAGCTGTCACACCACTATAAAGTAAGGTCAGTATTGCTAGTGCTAGCCCATCCCTTTGCAAAAATGACCAATGAGTCTTAAGAGGGGGAAGGAGCCAATTTTGTTGGTTGGTTTAATTTTGTAATTCAAATACTTTCTGAATTTTGTATGAATTCTCAACTTGCTTACTGTAACATTTATGTAAACTCAATCACCAAAGTTCATATGAGCTTCGACATTTTGATGTTATATATCATTTTAGTTTATGTAACTTTTATAAAATAAGACTTGTTGATCCTGCTATAAAGTTTCTTTCTCAGGGATTCCCCTGTTATCTGGTGACCATGCTCTGTGACCATGCTCTGTCTCACAATTGCTCTTCATCCAGGCTTTTGATGAACCATACCAATTAAATAAATGTATGATAATGAAAATACTGTTTGTTAATATTAGGATATAGACGTGCAGGTCATTTTTTTAGATAATCAAGCACAAAGTTTCCTAAAAGCTGTTGTTTAAAATGTATTTTGGCTTTAGTGACTGCTTCTGGTTTGTGTTACGAAACATATACAAAGATTGACGTAACACCCAGCTACCAGAACACATATTTAGTTATATGCTATACCTGTTCAGACAAAGGTATAATGCACTGTTCTTTTTAACAACGGGCCTACTTGAAAAGTTTTAAAAAGCAATGAAAACACTTGGATTTGCATGCTTTATAATTGATTTGTTCCAATGTACTTATAGAGTGTATATCTGGCAGGGCTTACTTTGTGACCTTAAAAAGGAACTTGTGTAAATTAATGTAAAAATGAACTAGCCTGAAATGGAACCTCCAGATTACCTATTATGGATATAAAATCTTTAATTTGAATCATGTGCTGATCACAGCAAGTGTTGCCAGACCACAGACTGGTACAAATTACATAATCTCACTTTACTTTGTACGTTTCTTTTTTCTTTCTGTTGTTACATAGCATTGACACTCCTTGAGGTTCATGTTACATTAATAGTAGTAAGGAATGCTTTCGAGTAGTACAACAGTTAGGCTGACAGATGTAACTATTGTAGCACCAACACACATTATATTGTGTTGTTAAACACGAGCAGATTGGCACTGAACAAGTCCTGTTGACAACCTCCATTACATAAATAGTTTTCTTGGATTGAGTAAATCATCACAGAGACAAGGAGATGTAAAATACAGCTATGCAGAAATTACCTGGAATTTTGTCAACTCAAGTATGTCTGGTATAGTTTCATGCAGTCTTATTGTCTGAACCTGTCAAAATCAGAAGTACAAAATGACTGGCTTGCGATGTCAATGGATGCTTAAAGTGGAACTAAACATAGAAAAAAAAAATCGTGAGCAGGTTGGTTATTTATTACAGAGGCAGGCTACATCAGTTCTGCAAAAAAAGCCTGTTTGCATTGTTTCCTTTAATAATTTATTATTTGATGCAGTGTATCCCAGCATACCCCTGGCTACCAAGAATTATTAACTTGCATGCACGGGAGTAATTTCTGCCTGCCCAATCAACATGCTAAACTTGAATCCTGGCTATTTCCAATAGGCAGGTAAGTTTATCCAATTGAAGAAGGGACATGGCCTTTCCCTTTTGAAATAAGCAACCTGGCTTGTCACATTTTTTTTTTACTTTAGTTCTGATTTGAAATCCAACCTGTAGCCAAACTTTTTGCAAAACATTTGGGGAATAGTTGGAGCATCTTGTTGTGCCAACATTGGTCATATTTCTAATGTAAAGTATAATGCCATTGGGGTGATTATCCTGTGACACTGGAGTAACAAATTAAGGTAATGGTTATCATTATCTCAAAACAAGAAACTACAAAACCTAGGAGAAGTTCTACTCTTTCTACATCCTATTAGAATAGGAAGTTTAGTTGCTGTATTTGTACCAGCAAGAGAGATTTCACTTTACTATTTCTGTAACACCATAATATTAGGTAAAAAAAATTAAATGTGATTATCCCGTTTGTACACAAACAATGATGAATAAATAATAATAAAATACTGACAAAGACTTTAATTTCTACCACTCTCTTGAGAGTCAGCCCAACTAATATTTCAAAGATAATGGTTATTGGGCGCTACACAATATTAAAGTTTGCCCATTGTTACATAGGATTTTTTTATCACTTTTGCCAAGACGGTCCCTTATAAAAAGCAATATTGGCAATTAAAAGCCTGATCTATGAAAATTAGGGAATGTAGTTTTTATCTTGAAAAAAACAAACAAACAAAGAGCTTATAATGTGTGCCTATTATATATAATATTATTTTTATAAGATAAAAGATAGCAACAGATCTGTTTGATTACACTGCAGTAGTTTATTATCCTAAATAAGGATTTTGAAATTATTATTTAGCTTCTCACATTTCTGGCTAATCTGCAGGCATTAAAGCAAGCTTTAATGAGACATGTGATGCTTTTATGAGTGCCTGCAGTGTGTATTAAATTCACATTATGTACTTATGCCAGTAATCTCCCACAAAGTAGGATTATTTACATGGTAAATCCAGCATTACATACCTAATAATTTATTATTTTAGATCTTACATACAAGTTAACCCATTATTACAAATGTGATAATACTTTATTTGTGCATCATTCAAGGTTGCAACCTTATTCTTTGGAGCTCTAATGAATATTGGCATACATAAAGAAAGAGAATTAAAATTTGACGTTTGTGAAACAATGAAAAATGCAGAGCTTTTTTAATCAAAAAGATTCTTGCAAGAAAAGGCATCCCTGCTGTTCCAATTTCCTTTGCTGAGGTACATATTTGTATGTTTTTCCATTGAATAATGCTTTTCAGGGGCCGAGCCATTGAGAATGCTTACTTATATTTACCATAACAACCAGCTCAATTCTGCATCCAGAACCCCACTGGTTGCTAAGGTATGTGATGATAAGCATTTTTCTTTTAATTTTTTTAAATTTTTATTGGGGCTTCACAGTGTTAGGCATATATACAAACAACATTGTAGTAGGCAAATGTATAACTTTAAAATACAATTAACACATATATGACATTGTATACATTTGGGCATGTAAATAAAATATTGTTAACAATAAATATAAAGAAAGAGAAGAGAAAGCTGGACTGCAGAAATTAGTCCATTTGTATGGGAGGGTAATTTTCCTTTCCTCTGTCCAAATATCATGTAGTATGACGAAAACAGTTGTATAATTTTATTTTTGTGGGGGTATTAAGTGTGTTAATAAAACTTCTGCAATTTGACCAAAACAAGGCACAAAGTTGGAAGGGAGTCCCAACCAGAAGTGTAAAATTGTTTTCTCAGCCACAGCTGAAAGTATTAATGCCAGACGCTTCGACCCTCTAGCAAAACAAATACCCAGGCTATCCACCATTCCAAAAAGTGCCCATTCCAAAGTGAAGGGTATATATCTTAGTTAATTAGTATGAATGTAATTCGCCTGATGGCCCCAAAAATGTTTTATAATCGGGCATTCCCACAGATTATGTAATAAATTTGCTGCAGATATACCACATTTGAAACATTTGTCTCCATCAGGGAGACCCATACAATGGGCCCGTTTAGGAGAAATATTATTTTTATGAAAAAGACAGAAAAACATTTCCCGATATTGGACTGCTGGTATCGCTTTCCATGATACATGGTACATTTTAAAAATCTTTGCTACGGGTATATTGGATAAATGGTTCTGCCATTTTGCCATGCCTATTTTAGCTGTAGAATAATCCCCATCCAATCTTAAAAAGTTATATAGTTTGGAGATAGCTTTGGAGGTGATAAGCATTTTAACAACACACTGTATCACTTGTACAGTGCATACCAATGAATTGCATTTCAAGCATGTTAGTTATGTGCAAAACGCAAAGCTCCTGGTATGTAGTAGCATTTTTGTTTGTTTTAAAACCTTTTTTTTTTTGTATATACAGTTCAGCCAATCCTGAGTAGTTTTCATGTCACTCTTCATTCTGCTGCTTCCCACATTGCCATCTTCTTTTTATCGCTCCTCTGGCTCCTTTGATGACAACTTGTGACAGTGCCTGATCTCACTGAAATGTAATCAGGTGGCGATCAGCACCTGGCACTGATGGTCATTTACATTTATGGATTGCCTATTGATTCATTCTATTGATTCATCACCTACTCTTACACATAAGCAGAATAAAAAATGGTACTTCTGTCAATGCCCTGTGTAAAATCCTGTAAGCTCTTGGGATATACGTGACATAGGTATCACAGGAAGCTGCAGGAAGATGTCTGGAAGTGGGACGAACAATATAAAATTGTTATAAATTAGGACAAGAAATAAAATATATTAATCCCAAAATTTGGTGATGGATCCAATTTAATTTATCCAATCATGTCAAAAGTATATTCACATGATTTGGTATTCAATATGAACTTCAAAAAGTGAGGCCAGTGAAGGGAAATTTGAAGTGTCCATGCCTCAATCTCCAACCCTGTTTTTTTAGAGGAAACACAAATACAATTGGTTTTCAAATATGAGAACACTGTAATATTTGACACCTTTGGCTCAATTACCTACCTAGATCCTACATTACAATACAAAATAGGCTATTGTGTATTATTGGCTTAACATTTCCAAAAACTCAGAAAGAAAACACATTTTTCATGTTTATACAAGCTTTCCTAGTTTTAACAGGTGTCTTTCCCAGTTCAAACATTTTGGCAATCCAAAATTATTGAAACATAGTTTTGCAATATATATTGTAAATTAGATGACTAGTGCTTTTATTTTAAATGTTGAAGATAAATGGCACTATAGTGCCTACATAGACTAGTCCAAGCTTCTTTTAAAGGTTATTTTTATTTAAAAGTATGTGCCTACTTGCATGTTTGTATTCTGGTCACAGGTTTATTCAATGTAACATGCTAAAGAAAACCTTACTAGTCATAGTTTCCTACACTTGTTCGTGATCCTGGTTTCAAGTTCTTTCCGAGACCTTTCACAAATGAAAGCTGTGTAGTATAGTGACCGATTGGAAAGCGGTGCAGAGAAAAACTTCTTGGCTTATTATTGAAGTAGAAATTCTAACGTTTGGCTACATTACTTACCTAGATCCTACAATACAATATGTTATTTTTCATTATTGGCTAAAAAAATCCAAAAACACTGAGAGAAAACAGAATGCTCTTTTTATAGAACCCAGTTTTACATGTGTCATCACAAGCATTTAGAGACAAAAAACTTTTTTTTGAGCTGGCTGATTGCTGCTGATATTGCCTAAACAGCTGCAAGGACATTGTGATTGAAAAATATAAAACAAAACAAAAAAAAAACAAAAGAAGGTAGCCTTGATGTGCCCATACCTGATTTGAACAAAAAATGGTAAAGCATTTGTTTGTTCATCAAAAGTGGAATAAGGGCTCCCACCTGTGTGTGAACATTATGGACATATAAACATAACAGAGACCATAAAAAAGAAAAACTATTCACAATTGTATTGAAAATGTCCTTGCACAATGAAAATAAATATAAAAAAAAAAAATATATATATATATATATATATATATATATATATATATATATATATATGGCTTCTTATTCTTACTGCTGTGTTATCATCCATTTCTTAAAAGCATTAAAAAAATAACAAGAATAATAGTAATAATAGAGTAATAACCTCTTTTTTTTTGTTCTTTGTCTATGTTTTCTCCCTTGGTGCATAAATGTGTTATAATATCTTTTATTACTATTGTCATGTAAACTGTTATGTTTGTTAATTGACTTATATAAAGATATGTCTTAAGACCACATAACACAATCACCCTGTCAGGTGGTTATTTTTATTATGTTTAACACCAGCCAGGTGGTGCTTTGCTAACAACAAAGACAGACTTGCCTCTGCATGAAGGAAACTTCAGAGAGTAACAAAGTTGAGAGGGAATGAAGTGCTGACACAAGCAGCTGTGAAGTGTTTAGCCTCAAGCTAGACTAGATTATGCCCAACATATATTTCAACAGAGTGGTAAAAAGATAATTTAAAATTATATATATGTGTATATATATATATATATATATATATATTTTTTTTTTTAACAAATTTTATAATCTAAGAGTATACCACATACCACATACCACACATTGTAAATGCAGAAACTTACTAGTGATTTTTTTTTTAGTTTTAATGAGGTTTCTCCATGTGATAAATATATAATAAGTGGATATTTGTTACAGCACAGCAACTTTAAAAAAGTGTATTGTATTCAATTTAACTGTAATTCCACTTGTGATTTACATTTATATATTTGTGCAACACACTGAGAGTGAACCTAGTTGACCTAGTCAAGTTAGAGATGTTTTTGAATGTTTCCTGAAATAGGAGTGTGCAGCAATTTAAAACTCATTAAATTAGTAAATGCAGTTGTTTTTCCCATATTGAAATAGCTGTTAACATCTGGTTTTACAAAAGCATAGACAAGGAATAATACAGTGTTCATTTTACCTTACAGATCTCAAATGAGGATAAGTGTGTCTCACATTGAGATGTTCTTTGCTCAAAAAACTTGGCAATTCTAAATTATTGTAACATACTATTGCAACATATATTGGAAATTAGATGACTAAATATACCTGTGAAATATTTAAAACTTTTGGACTGGAAAAGCAAAAACTATTGTTACTCAAAGTAAACCTGCAGCTGCTTTTATTTAAAACATTAGGGTTAATTGCTCCATAGGGCCTGATTTTTTTAAGGGTGAAGAGGATTCACTTTCATCAGTGAAGCTGGGTGATTCAGCAAACCTGGAACGGGTTTCCTTAATGTTATTTGCTATTTGTTAACAAATGTTTTCAATCCTGGACCACATCCATTCCAGGATTGTTGGATTACCCAGTTTCACTGAAGAATGTGTATCCTCTCCAGCCTGGAGAGCTTTAATAATTGTATGTATCACCTCTCAAATTGCTTTCAGCACTACCCTCAAGTTGCCTTAGGCTTCTTTTTTCCATACATGCTTGGCATAATGTTTTATGCATCATCCATTGCTTTACCTACTTTCAGATCCAAGATTCTGACAAAGAGGTGGGGTAATTAAGTAAATATCAATGCATGTTTAATAACGTTCATGCTATAAACTTTACATATATGTTTCAGAGCTTAGCTCTCCACCTCTGTCTCTCAATCTTTGGCCATCTAGAGCAGCGTTTCCCAACCAGGGTTCCTCCAGAGGTTGCCAGGGGTTCCTTGAGCAATGAGCACTTTGTCACTCTCCGGTCAGAATAATAGATACCCCTAGATCTTTTTGACTTTTTGTAAGGATGGCATTCTTCCCACTTGCCAATAACGTAGAAGGCATTCTTCCCACTAACCACCACACTTAACTAATGTAAAATTTGGGTATAAAAATTATAATAGGGGCTCTCCAAGACCTGAAAGTTATTTCAAGGGGCTCCCCTATGTTGTAAAGATCCAGAAACACTGATCTATAGTTAAAAAAATACAAGACTTCATGAAAAGCTGCTTACCCTAGAACTTGCCCTAACACTACACAGAATATGGATCATAGTAAGAGAGAACAATAAGTTGACTAAGATCCTATCATTATTCCTCTTAAACAGACAAGGTTACCATCGTGGGACCCAAAAACTGCTTTATTGATTAAAAGTACAGTGTTGTGCTAGTTTAGGAATTACTTATGCAGATTTTAATCTTTTGGGAATCAATGGTTTAAAACAAGGATATGATCGCAATACCAGCAATGGGCTGGGGGTAGAGGGCAAAGACAACCAAGTGACCTTTACAGGATATGGGTGTTGCCACAAGTAGGCAAGGCTACGTGCAACAAATATGGTCTTCCAAACTTCCAGCACCCTCTATAGTGTCACAGGTTCTTGTTTTCCCCATAGTGCCTCATCTTTTTTGAGTCGTCCATAGTGTTCCGAGCTTACTAGTGCACCCCATTCTATGCTGCAGCCTTTACCTGCTCACCAAAACTTGCTTCGGCTTTCCAATGGCCTCAGAGTGTGTTACAGTGCCCCTAAAATTTCAAGCTTTCCATTTCCCCCTAGACGACATGTCTTAAATTTTGTAAAGCCTACTTTAGTGTACTGTAGTGTTCTTTTCCTGACAAAGTCTGAAATCCCACTGCTAAAACAGATTGCACGACTGCAAACATAGATTAAGGGCCACGTCAGACTGCTAAAGATATGCTGCATTTGTTACCTACCATTGACAGACATTTACCATTGACACTGGTATTCAAATTCTAATGACATGAAGGTATTCCCAGTGGTAAATGATTTCCAAAGATGTGCAGATATTACCAATGACAGGTTTTACCAACAACAGGCAGATATTAACAGCATGCAGATAATACCGTTGTCAACAGCATGCAAATAATAAAAAGTACTGGTAAGTATAAATTGAATGCAGATATTACATATCAGATATGACATTGCACTAGCAACGACAACCAGAAAATACCAATAGACACATTGAACTAATAGGCAGATACTCCACTGACAGGCAGTTTTCCCAGTAACTGATACCCTGGTTTATTAAACCCAACCCCCCCTTTATATTAGTAATAATTTAAGCTACAAAAACTTTAATATAAGCAGAAAAAATCACCGAGATTCCCCCATGATAGTCTATCTTCTCCAGTCTTCCCCTTGTGTATCCAGAGGTTGCAGCCCTAATGTGAAAGTGTAATAATCCAATGTGCAAAGCTTAAGTTTTTTATGTAAGAATAGTTGTAACAGCTATAACCAACAGAAAACCTAAAAAAAATAAAAAGTGCACGTAAAGGCAAACTAATGTTATAAGTATGAAAAGGTTAGACTCACTGTTTTATTACTGTCAGTGTTTCTGCTGGGGAGCTTTAACATCTTTTTTATGTCCTGGTAACTGTTATCGGGGGTAGAGAAAATGATGGAACATCCAAAATATTGCCATATTGTGTCATCAGAGGAACATTTGGGAGAAAATCTTCCAACAGGGACTATGTACAATTTCTTGAGATGTAAATTTAGTTCACTTTGGAGAGATTTTCTTTCGTTCTCTGTTGTGTCTTTAAAAAAGGGGCTGGAGGGTAGCTCCCTGGCTGGGTGCAGACAAAAAAATAGGATTATAGGGATTTTAACCCTTCCCTCCTGCATATAAAACAATACCTTTATTGGGTCAGATATACACTTTTAAGTTTTATTTAAAGTGAATGTCAATCATGAATGCAAAGTTCATTATAAATCCCCAATCAGAGGAGGATGAGTTTAATATGCTAAACATTCATCCATCCACTTTATTTTAGCCACAACTCAAGGTTTCCCTCTTTTCCACTGTCAAAAAAAGTACATTTTAATAAAGACAACGCAAGTCTATGATCAATGAAATGTCTTGCCTCAGATGGCTGTTTTGTCTGTTATAATAAAATATTTTGTTCTCTTTATACATTAACCTATTATGTGGCCTGTGCTCCTTAAAAAGTACCGCAGGGGCAGTATATTATATAAATCACAAAAGACACAGACAAGCAAAAAATACCCTTATACACATACTCTTTCCAAAGTATATAGGGGTGAGTGAATGTTTCCACTTTAATAAGATTCAACATATATATACTGTATTATAAAGGTGATCCCATTCCTGATCAAACACATTGTTTATGCACTTCCCCTATAGTCATGTTCTTGTTAACAGTTTGAGCCAGCACAGTCCCATGGCCTACTGTCAATTCCTTGAAGATATACACACATCTCTGTTGATGGCATTTAGCCACGCACGAGCTGAGCCCACTTCTATTTATCATAACAAGAAAAGCTGTAAGATATATTTAAATGTGCCGTATGTGAAGGACTTTTATTTCTACTATATTTTGTCACTGTTCCAGTTTACTTCCCACTTGAGAAGAGATGAATTCAAAATATCATCTACCCACATATTCTCCAAAGATACTTATCTGTAGGTAGATGACCCAACCTGCCAGTTATATTTTTAAAGCAACTATTTGTCAATCATAATAAATAAGCACAAACAAAACAAAACAAAATAATCAGTTAACCACCTGAGCGTTACACTGATTTCTAGATTTCTGTTCCAAAAGCGTCACAGGTTTTCATGAAATTTTTTTTTTTAAATTGTAGACCTGTAACTTACAGAAATATGTCCGAATAGGGTTCTAGTAGATATCATGAATATAAAAAATGTTTGAAACACACAATCATGTAAAAAAAAAAAAAAACTTTTAATAAAATTAAAGGAAAAACACAAAAATCAGCTTAAACAAGAACACATAAATAAATGAAAAATACTGAAAATGCGATAATTCGGTATAATGTATAGTAATATATTTTTCTAAAACACCTCCCTAGTGTCCGTCACATACCTATAGACAAAACCACATAAATATATTTTCTATTATTTTGTATTGGATTGGATACAGGACTTTGTATTAAATCCAATACAAAAAATTTGAATTTTCCGCTACGACCCTCATCGACGGGCGCACGCACGCGCATCATCAGGAATCAACGAGGGACGCGTACGCAAATGCCGGGTATTCTAATTCTTTCCAAACTTCCATGCAAAAAGTGTTACATTTTTTGCATGGAAATTTATTTTGGATTGTAGGCTCTAATTCACCGAATTACCGCATAACTCACCAAAATATGTCCAAAATTTTATAAATTTAATAATTAAATTTTTTTTTTATAAAACATAAAAAAAACATAAAAAAAAAAAATCTTTAAAAAAAACTAAAAAAAGTTAAAAAAAAAAAATGTAAAATGTAATGTACAGTAGCTTATATAATATATATATAATACAATTATATATATATTATATAAGGATTTCTTTGTATTGAACTCAATACAGCTTTTTTGTATTGAGTTCGATACAAAGGAACTCAATGCAAAATTTTGAATTTGCCGCCCCGCCTCCCTCCCGCGCCGACGCACGCAGCGACGTCACCGGGAAACCCCGGTGATCGTCTCTGCACTCGCCGGCTGAACACAGAAGACACAAGACGTGTCCGGAGGAGCGGAGGGAGAAGGTGAGTATTTTTTTTTTTTTTTGTCCAGCGATCGACGCTGGACAGGGGGAGGCACAGGGATAGGGACAGGGACAGGGAGAGGAGGGAGAGGAAGCCGGCTGGCTCAGAAAAGAAAGCCAGCTGGCTTTCTCCTCTAAGCCGGCCGGCTTTTTCTTTTAAGGAGAGAGACACCCGACGCTGGAGGACGACGCTGGAACATGGACCCGACGCTGGAACACGGAACCGACGCTGGATTAGCACAGCGGGACCAGGTAAGTGGGGATTTTAGTGTAGGCGAAAAAATACGGGCTTAACCAAAAGAGCAAAAATATTTAGTGCGAGAAATTACGGGCTTAGCGGTTAGGGGGTTAAGGACAAGGTAATAGTTTGTTGGCACATTTAACTAACACAATTAATTGAAGCTTGATACCTAAAAACATTTAAATGCTAGAAATACAGGGTTTAAATTGTTATTATTTGTAGTAGCAGTATTACTATTGCAGTCAGGAACACTTTGTTCAGACCTTAAAGGTGAAATATGAGTGAGCAGTGCGTGAGACCGTCACAGTTGGTACTGTGTTTGCAGTGAGATACAAAAACTTGGTTATATCTGTTAACATTCACAAAGCTATCAGCTATTCATTTGTGTATACCTTACCCTATGTTGTATCTAACTATAGCTCCTTCTATTTAAACTTGTGTATTTCACCTAATGCTTTTATGTCCTAGCTATCAGAATTCATATTCACCATATCATGTATAACTAATGTAAGTGTCAAAAAAGTTGTATTACTCACAGTAATACAAACCATTTGTATTGGTTTGATGGCTTACAATGGCTTATATACCCTGTAAAACTATATACACATGCTAGATTTCTGTGATGATCTTTCATGATCCTTTCCAGTGACAGTGGAATACATGATTTCTATATGGACAATGTTGTTCTGTTCAAGGTAGAGGGGAGGATGAGTATGATGTATCACACTGTGTCCTCCATCTTAGGAAATGACGGTGGTTGTCCCTGGTCGGTTGTTTAGTGACTTACCTACCTGTCCCTCTGTTTCTATGCTATGTTCTGTAATGCTGTTGTCACTCAGGTGTCCTGTGCAGTTGCTTCAGTGGGACAACAGGATGGGCAGAAACCATCTATGCAGACCCAGATCAAGAGCAACCCAGATCTGGAGGGCAGATTAAGGACTTTATGACAACCATTAACCTTGTATTGTACAACCCCTTGCTGTGGATCTGCCCAACCGTTTCTTAGTTTTTGCCCATCTTGGCATCCCGCAGTCATGGAGGACCCTACTGCCCCCTTGGATCAGAAGCCCAGTTACCACTGTAGCCATTGTGACCCTAGTTCGTAAACCAGTGGGAAGCACCCATATCAGCATCAGATGCTTTGCTACTTTTCTGAAGAGCTTGGCCTGTTGAAAGAGGTTAAATGGACATTAAAATTAAAATGAGATAAACACCTCAGTTTAACAACAGCACATGACATTTACATTGTTTATTTTTTCAATAAACTATTACTAAGTCAAAGTGCAACATAGGAATACAACATAGGAATAAAGATGGTAAGTAGCAGTGTGGTCTGGAGCATTCAGATTTGTCTTAACACAATACAAGGTAGAAGGACATCTGAAATAATGTTAGAGAGGCAATAGTTGCTGGCCATCAATCTGGGAAGGGTTTCAAGGCAAACAATTTGAAGTCCACCATTAAACAGTGGGAAACAATATGTCCAAGTGGAAAAGATACTATATAATTTTATTTTTTTTAGTTCCATCCTAACAAATTATAAGGCTTCTGGAACAATGTTTTTTGGACAGACAAGACAAAATGAAGATGTCTTGCCATAATGTACAGCACCTCGTTTATTGAAAAAGAAACACATCATATTAGTACAAACACCTTATACCTTATAACTGTCAATCTCGCTGGTGAGGGGGTGATGATTTGGGCTTATTATGCAGCCATAGGACCTGGGCATTTTGTAACAGTTGCGTCCAGCATGAAACCTGTATACCAAAGTATTCAAATGTGAGACCATCTCTGCGACAGCTAAAGCTTGAAAAAATTTCAATAGGACATGCACACCAGTACATCTACACAAAATGACTTAAAAAGGAAAAGAATCAAAGTGTTGCATTCCAGAACTAATCGAAATGCTGTGGTGGTCCCCTGTATCAAAATTTCCCCACAAAAACTTCTCCTGAAAAACTGATAAAATGAAACAGTATTTTTTTTTAACAATTTTCTTCAATTTATTGCTGCTAAAGGTGGTTCTACAAGTTAATAATTCATAGGGTGTATTTAGTTTTTCATACATTGATTCTTCATTTTGTCTTCATTTTTGTTAAATAAATGCCACAGTGGATCTGTTGTGTGTTGTTTTACATCTAAATTTAGATTTAAATAATGTTAGAATCTGCTAGGAACCAGATATTTTTTTATTATATCCCGATACCTAAAAACTTTAGAATTTAAAAAGGGTATACTTTTTTTCCCCTCTTACTGAACAATGTAATAGAGGGGAAACAGAAAAATAAAATGACTTTGTTAACCCTACTGCATGCATGTATATGTTATTTTTTTTATATTTTGCCCACTTCAGTTCCATTTTAATATCAACTAGGATCCAGCCAGTCTCAATTTATAAAGGTGGCTCGTAGCTGTAAAGTTAAAGTGATCTAAGCAGCTGTATTTTGTAATGTATGGCCACCCCCAAAACACATGGTCCCGTAACTCACCTGCATCCCCTGGGAGTCCAGAAAAACTTCTCAGGATGGAGAGCGGAGGAGGTGCAGTGAGAATATATTCACCAATTCTCTCTCTTTGTACTGAGCTGAAAAATGCTCAGCTTTGAGCACTTCTGATTCAGAGCTGCCAAACCCCGGTGCTGGATAAAAGAGCTGGCTGAGCAGTTTTTTTGTTCTGATCTACTAGGTTAGAGGGCAGGAAGACTTCAGTGGCCTAATTGACCCCAGATGTCTCATTCAAGAGAGCCTTATGAGTCTCCTTGTAATAGCAACAGATCAAAAAAAAAGTTCAATATAATATAATAAAGAAAAAAACAAAAGTTCCCCTGTCAGAAACACATCCAATATCAATGCAAAAGTATGTGAATGGCAAATATGCATGCAGAAAGGCATTGCTAAACATTAATATTTGTAACTGCCATTTAATCATGTTTTCTGCTTTTAGAAAAAATATAATGTGTAGGGTGTTTGAAATAAAATAAATGCCCAAAATGCACGTTTTAATATATAAATGTTAAAAAAATGCTTTAGTAGTCCCTTGCCCCTTATCTGAATAATCCCCCACCACATCCTGGGGATCTGAAGTCATTCTTTGGATTTGCTTGAAATAATTTCATTTTCACCGATGTTTCTACTTTAAACATCTGTGGGCATTACTGCATATAAAAAAAACTGACATTTGTTTACTTAAAATCTATTTTCAATAAATCATTTTTTAGTATATTTTCCCCTTTTAAAAAGATATTGTTACTTAGCTTAGTGAATGTGATTAAGCTCTGCTGACTATAACAATCCAATCATATGAAAGCAAATTCTTGATTTCCTAGCACATGGCTGGTTCACAAAGCTAATGAAATTATCCCTTGCACAGACATCAACCCTATTATCTTGTAGCATAGGCTAAGTAAGCCTATGGCCCTGATTTACTAAAGCTCTCCAAGGCTGGAGAGAATACACTTTCTTCAGTGAAGCTGGGTGATTCAGCAAACCTGAAATGGATCTGATCCAGGATTGAAAACATTTGCTAGCAAATAGCAAATGATTTAAAGAAATCCATTCCAGGGTTTCTGGATTACCAAGCTTCACTGAAGAAAGTGTATTCTCTCCAGTCTTGGAGAGCTTTAGTAAATCAAGGCCTATGTCTTAAAGGTACCCTTCATTCTCTTTTTAGTCCTGCATTGGGTTTGTGGAAAAAATGTTTTAAAAGGCTTCAGTAGTCTCTTTCTCCTTATCTGGCTGATCACCCACCACATCCTAAGAATCTGAAGTCATTTTCACACTTGAATTTTTACATCTTTGTCCCAGGGGTCATACAAGGGATATATTGTGTTTAAAGATGAGGGGTGGTTTATTTAGCAATTGTGCTGGAGTATGGGGCTATGCCCTGACCACTCTGGCTGTTCTACCAAAGAAAATGTGTACTGCTGGCTGCTGTCATCTGACAATGAAAGTATCAGAGGGGGTTACTTTACCAACTCCACCACTGCCTGAGCCTGCTGTACATTACAGGGTCATTTACAGTCCTAAATATATTTATATAGGAGAATAGAGGTTGCAATTGTGATATCAGTTGGTTGATATACCATAGAGGGGTACAAGCGTAAGGACAGAGAATGTGTATATGCAGGACAAAAAGGATATTTAAGCACACGGGAACTGAAAAGAAGGTTTCATCAGGCACAGTTAGCCTAGGAGACTGGATGCAAATAGTTAGAGCAGTGGGCCAGCATTCTCTTACCCAGGGCTGCTATTTTGTTAGAGCTGTCAATACATGGTTTTGAGTGCACCAGATACAAACAGCTGCCTATGTTTGTAATATTTATATCTCTTTTATTTAATATATTTTTCTACATAAGGAAATGTTTTGCACATGTGTATTGGTATTTTCATCTTGCTGTTCTCCTGAGTCCTCTGCAGAAATATGGATCAATATTTTTGATGACTCAAAGTGTGTAAACTTACAGCATTTGCACAGCAAACTGACAATTCATATATGGCTTTATTATCCATTGTCTGGTAGCGCTTTAGCTTCTCAGTAGCTGAAAGGTCATGTGTTACTTGTTTATCGCTGTTGTCTACCACACGGCAGCACACATGCTAACTATGCCATGAAAATAATCACAGTGCGTTCATATAAAGTGTCAGGTACAAAAAACAGGTACAAAATACAATGTGTTTTGTAAATTTGCTTTTACATATAAGATATTACCACATGGCTTGGCATGGCTTCCCATTCATCAGATCAGAGGCAATTCACCCATCTTTCTAGAATGGTTAGATGGAATACGGAAGTCTGGAAATTGTGCATTTTCGTGGCAGATGTGTGCTCTGTATTAATAGGCCAAGGAAATGAAGTAATGTTCAAATCTTACAAGAATGTCTCTTGTTTAGTGATGATGATTTATACAGATTGTAACCTTTTCACTACTGGATATATTGGGTTATCCTCTAATATTATCATTGTAGATCTGCTATAGATTTGCTTAAAACATTTAATTTTGTGCTCAGATGTTTAAAGTAGATCTATTGGCATGACTGCATATCAAAAATTAACAAATATTGGTTTACTGAAAAAGTGTAAAAGGTTTACTTTATATAAAGTATAGTATATTTTACTCCTTTGAAAGTATGTTTTACTTAGCTTAGTAAATTCGATGATGCTCTGCTGGCTATAACCATCCAATCATGTGACAGCGAATTCTTGATTCTCAATTCTGCTAGTGCATGGGGAATTTTTATCTTATCCACTAGGCCAAGTGAATTATCCCTTGCACATACATCAACCCCATTATCATGTAGCAAAGACTAAGTAAGTATAAACCATGGGATTGTTATACATGACAGTTTTCTTGTCTTAAAGTTGAATGTGACCCTAATCTCTTTCTTGTCCTACATTGGGTTTGTGGAAGGCGTAATGTGTCCTGTCCATGCTACTGCATTTCCCAGTACTCTTCCTGCTCTATCAGGTCTAATATTTATATTAAGAGGTGTGTGCAGGAAAAGATTGTATCTGCAGAATGTGGCAAACAGTGCCAAAGCTGGGCTGGCCAACTCCTGATGGACATTCAGAAAGCTGTTTTGCTTCATGGGAAAAAATCCCTTTATGTGTATAAGAAAACTGTAAAATTGCATAGGCAATAAAATGTGTCTAAAATTTGTTTTCCAGAATAAAAATTTGTTTTCGAGTTCCATGGTATGCAGTAAAATTTAGAGCTTGTTCACACAGGTGGGTTTTCAGAGGTTGAGAAAGCGGGGAAACATTTTACTGCTTCCTATACCCCTCCAGTTCTTGTGGAATTGCAAAACACAATTGTGTTTATTGGAGATGAGCTCCCAGTAAAGGTCTAGTATTTGTACTTTGTACCATTTCAGGTATTAGCTCAGATTCTGAGCTAACCACAGGAGTGCAGTTTCATACCTTGTTGTTGTTCAAGCTTCCTCAAACAATTGCTGGACCCCTGTTCCAACAGTAATATAAATAATGATTTAACCTCCCTAGAGGTAACCCCGAGTGTGACTTGGGGGAGAAAAAAGTTGCTAAAAGCGGTAACCCCAAGTCACACTCGGGGTAGGTAATCCTATGGGAGGTAATAGTAAATACAGCCTTACCTGATCCGCCGGCGTCACGCGTTCTCCATCTCCGCGATCTCCGTCTTCTTCTCTCTTCTCCTGGCCGGCTTCTGCATCCGATGAGTCACCAGCGAGTTCCCGGTGACGTTGGTGTGTGTGTACGTGGCCAGCGGGGCGGGAAATTCAAAATCTATTTGTATTGCATTCAATACAAAATAACTGTGTTGAATGCAATACATTGGATTTATATGTGTAAAAGCAGTACATTGTTTTCAAGAACTTTTTTTTTTACAGTATAATATAATAGTATGAGTATAATATGTATTTAAAAAAAAAAATTTAAAAAATCAAATTTTTTATAAATATATATTTTTATATATAGATATTTTTAAATTTAGTCAATGTATTATTTTTACATGATTTTGTGTTTCAAACTTTATTATACTCATACTATTATATTTTACTGTAAAATACATTTTCATGAAAAACAATGTACCGCTTTTAGACATAAAACCGGAAAGAAATGAACCGCTAGGGAGTTTAAAATAAACAAGGAAAATATTATAAAATGACATTGATCCTGAGCGGGACATAGAAAAGTTGGAAATACTGTACATTTCAACTTTTACAAGACTTTAGAATTCTATGATAATTCAGTGTGGCTATCAAAAGGCCAAAAGCTGGTGAACAAATAATACTGTCACAGTATATATCTACATAGATCAACAAGCTGCTGGCATTGTTCGCAAGGTAAGGTATTCTCCTTTTAGAATGTGGAAGACTGGGACCCCAATCAGTACCACAGCCCTGGGGCTGCTTCATTCTACTATAAGCTGAAGTGTAAACAGTGAATTACAACCTACAGTACAATATACAATTTTACAGCACACTGAAGGTATTATACCTGGTATGTCAGTAACCAACATAAAGTTAGGTATGTGAACTTTATCACTATTACTGGGCTGTTACCGATTCTAGTGGATGAAATAAAGAGCCTTGAAGGTGTGCAAGCCAAACTCCCAGGGAACACAAACAAATTGCTACACTGTTACTGAGAATTCACAAAGTGATAATAGGATGAAATGTTTTTGGAATTAGATTAGAAATTAGCCCTTGTCATGATCTGTAAGGCCCTGGTCCAGCATCAATAGGCACTCAATGGGAGGTCAGACAGTCCAGGGTCCGTAACCAGGAAATCCACAGTTATAACGAAGAACAGGAGTGTTCATCAGAGTTCCAGGAAACCAAAACAGTGTTCATTCAGGTAGTCAGGCAACCAGAAAATGTAATTTAGGGTACAAAGGCAGTGTTGGTGGTCACAGACAAAAATTGGTCCAGGCAGCTAACAATTACCAGGTCATAAAACAGGCCGAGCCAGCATCAGGATTTCCAGCAAAAAGTGACAGAAAGCAACGTATGCTCATTGGCAGCAGCACATTACTTTCTAATCCCCACCAGCTGTGCAAAGCCCAAGAAGTATCTGGGGTATGCTCAGAAGGGTATCTCTGTTCCAATGCACATGTTTAAAGGTAAACTGGGTATGCTGCAAGGCTGCCAAGCAGAAGATGAACAGTTTCTTACTTGATCCCCTCCAACTGTGCTGCTGCATGGAACAATACTGGAAGGAATACACAGGGCACTGAAAACCATAGTGCACATAGTGCAGGATTGCTGGAAAAATTAACGCCTCTCATTATGATGCTTTAAAACTGCAGCTGAATAATAAGCTGTGCAGTTGTACAATAGGATAAATCTACTATATGCTATACAGTGCTATACAATACTGTAGCTTGCAGCTTGATAGGAATATATATATATATATATTCTACTTAGTTCACTGTATGAAAATAGAAAGTGCAAATGTGGACAACCAAAGTCATTATGTTTACATCTGCATCTAATAACCCAAATGGATACGCTCATTTTTCATTGTGGTTATATTTAAAAGGGTACGGTTTAAAGTTAACTCCATAATCCACTGTAACTAGATTATTTTTCATCTAATGCCCATTTTGTGCAGTCCAAACAATCATCTATGTGTTTCTTGTGTTTGCGGGGGATTTTACAAACACAAAATATTATGGTTACCTTGTGGCATATAATAATGTAGCTTCAGACAACTGATATCCTGTAAATCTCACAGCAGCAGAAAATGAATCCAAACATTAATGAAAAGCAGCTTCAAAAAAGAGTCACCATTTGTAAAGACAAAGAAGTGAGAGAATATAGTTTGGAAGTATCTTGTGTATAAAGAGTTAATTTTCAGTTACCTTATCAATTTTCCTGTCACTTCCATCACTCCTTATGAACAATTATCCCACTGTACTGTATATGGTTTATTTGTTGGTTGCTAAGGAATACTCCTGAACATTTTTTTTTACATCTAAGTTCATGAGTTATGTCCTTCACGAATGAAGAGAAACCTTTAATGGAAGATAAAGATATTGTAACTCTAAGACCATGTGCACTACATTTTATTTCCTAGAAAAAAATGGTGGAGATTGATTTTTAAAAGGCAACATATGCAAGTTTATGGGCCACAGGTCTCTATGATATTTTTTATGTGTCCCTCTGGTTAACACCAGTGTACAATGAACATGAATGTTAGATAGCAGAGGAATTCCAACATGATATGATAAGAACATGTTTTAAAGTATACACCAAATCAATCACCAAATTCAAAGAGTAAGATTACATGGCAAGATAAATCTGAACAGTTAGAAACATTAAAATGATTCACTTTCCCAATAAATATTCTTTATGAATTCCAAAATAAGTTAGTTGATAGATATATAATTGTTACCCTGCAATAAATAAAATGTTAAATATAACCAAATGATAATTAGCTTAGGTATGCAGTAAGCATAGCATATGTGTGTTTAAATACATTAATATGTAATAAATATTGTTGGCTTTCATTATTTGTCACTGCAGCTGGTTGGTGTCTTAAAGCAGGGTTGAGCTTGAATATTACAGAATTTAGAAATGAAGCTGGGTCCCAAGATAATGTATTTACATTGTGCTTGCATGGGAGATAAATTTTCAGCATCTACCTAATGCGCGAAGAAAGACCCAGACCGAAAAGAAGAGAAGAAATAGAAGCTTTGGGAATGGAGTGGGTAGAGGAAGTGAAGAACCGCACAGCGCCACAGGATAACACCCTACAGGTAAGTTTGTAATATATTTTGTGCATACTGGCATATTATTATGTTAGCTAGAAATATTTAAATGTTTTACTTGGCAGTTTAAATTTGGTGTGATGAAGGTAGGGCAGCGACCTCAGGTATGTTGTAACTAGCATTACTTATAACTGCATTGGAAATTGATGTCAGGATTATCAGGACTTTTTTTTTACTAGTAATGAATGTAAAAGGTACCTATTAAAAAGTTTAACCTATATTTACCTTACCCTATTAGGAGGGACCTTACAGTCCTTCCAGCCAATTCCTGAGAAATTTGGAGAAAGTAAAATCTTGCAAAAAGACACAAAAGTGTAAGAGCCGGACAAAACACAATAAGCATAACTTACAGAGTCCGTCAAGGTCTGCCTAAAGTTGCTTGAATTTGGCATTTTTAAATAAAAGGTAACTGTTGCCACTTAAATATATACCTGTGGTCTCCTTTATTGCATTATGTGAGAATGTATTAAATAAGGTTGGTTTAAACATCTACTATACATTGTCTTGTTTTCCCACACTAAAAAAAAATGTTTTCCTTAATAGAATTTGGCACACAACTTGTGGGAGACTATGAAACTATAGTATATGATATATTATATTCTACAGGCTAGTATTAATGCAAATGTATTCTTTATAAGATTAAAAAAAAACAAAAACTAGAAAAGTTAAAAAGTAAACAAATTTACTGTTCAATACTAGAGATATACATCATGTAGGTAAGTAAAAACAAAAACACATGTTTCAGAAGTAAAAAACTCTATTATTTTCTGTATTAAAAGTGTAATAAATTTTTTTCTCGTGTTTTAGCTGAGAGAAAAACAGAGCCAGGGATATATGAAAGTAAGAATGCCAATGCTGGCTATAGCTCATGATCCGATCCCCACAACAGCATGCTGTAAATAAATATACTCTTTGGTTTTGTGGATGTGAATATTCATAGCTGGAAGAAGACAAGGAGAGACTCTGATCAACATCAAAGACCTCTCATTTGATCAGAGGTTTAGGCATCAACCTCACACAGTGTATGGAACAAGGATTGCAGCCATTTTGCTTTGATCTGCCTCAATCATCTTGACAGCTTTCTCCTCTGAGTGATTGCCTTACTCTTGGAAAGTATTTTGTTTTTCTTTTGCATGCTGAGCTTGATTATTAAATACCACAAGCATAAATAATGCCAACAAAACCATGTGTTATGCAATCTGTAATAAAAATAATACATTTCAAATATGCCTTCAAAATATAAAATGGTGTATTTATTTGATTCCATCACTGTTTAGAGACTGATTAATAGTTGAATGGATTTAAAATGGCCTGCACTTTCAAAAGATTCACATTTAGGCTGTTTATGAAACTATATGAAATATATCACTGTACTGGATTCAACCTATTTCTACACAGGAATAGAACACAAAAACTGCAATAATGTGTTTGCTGTGAAGTACACAGAACATAGTTTGCTACTAAAGTTTCAAAAGAAAGGATGAATGCAGCTTTTGTTAACCTTTGACATCTAAATCAATAACCCTCTGCTAAAATCACTACTGTTGGCAAATAATAGTCCTTTGTTTCAATGCTCAATGCTTCAATGTATCTTTCTGGACGTTTTCCCATTTTTTGACCATTCTCTGTAAACCTTAGAAATGGCTGTGCATAAAAATCCCAGCACATCAGACAAGCATGCCATGTCCAAAGTCAATTAAATCACCTTTATTCCCCATTATAATGCCTAATTTTAATTTCAGCTGGTCATTTTAGCAAATGCCCAAATGCATCTAGGCAAGCTATTATTGTGAGCCTACATGGCTAAATGCATCGAGTTTCTGCCACGTGATTACCTTTTTTCAAACTGAAGTTTTTGGAAGACCACCTAGTTATAGGGCTCAGTCAGTGAATGCAACATTGGTGGGTGTGTGGGTATGGGTACGTACAAAATTCATCCCAGCAGGATGTGTGAAACATTCAATGTTGTATTTGTGGCATGTGCACAGACATGGGAACTCACACATGCATGCATCAAAGAGTGTCACATGTACTATATACTTTTTGTGGGGTGTTCAGTGTTATGTGACGCAGCTCCCCTCATCCATGCTAATGATTTGCCATTCTGAATTTCCCATGTTTGACCTCTGCCTGTTTACCCTGCTGGAGCTTATTCCTTCAATGACTTCTATTGCTCAGCCTGATCTGTCTGACTCTGCCTGACTACTTATTACTAAGCTTCAGTCTGTTCTGACCTTGCCTCACTATCCCACTGCCTGGCTGGCTCATCTGACCATCCCGCTACCTGATTTCTCTTCTTCTTGCTTTTCATCTTCTCTATCCCACAGGTGTATGCTGTTTTGCAGACTTCCTACTGGACGTCATGAACTCCAGGTTCAGTAACATGAAATTCAGACTACAAGATGTAAGAGAAGCTGTCGTTCACTTAGAAACTCCAACTGAGGTGCTTTAGTTGTGACAGCTGATCATAGATTTTGTGGGCCGACATGTATTTTATGTGTGTGTGCAACAGGAGTTTATGAAACACACAAAAGTGAGTGAAAACTTTTAGACAGAAAGAGGTTTGAGAATTATAGAAAAAACATGTTGCTTTAGAAAATGGCAAGACATTGGTATCTGAAGTATCTTTGGCCAGAGGTGTCTTTTTTTTTGAAAGCAAGGTCAGCAGTGTGTATTTTCTTTCCTACAGTGACAGATTTTATTGCCAGTTTTCAGGCAACAGAATTGATCTAAATGTCTTGAAAACTACTAAGGTGAGTTCAGATATGCAGTGAGGTTGTGGTGCATTTACAACTTCCTTACGTCACCCCATAGTACCACCCACGGTAAAATGTTAAGATGCTGGTTCATTCAAGATGTCAACCACTAGAAGCCACCCAGGAAAATCTTTCCCACTCCCTACCTGAACTTACCTTCACTGACAACTAATGTATCCATTTACGCAGGACTGATCTTTTAATGGTTTTACATTACTACATGGATTTAATTACGTTTTTTAAATCTGTATGGAGTTCCACTTTAATAAAGCAAACCTATTTGGTCTTTTATACTATACTAGCATGATGTTTCCCCCCTTGACTAAACTGCATTTATCTTCTGGAATTATGATGTATGTGTCATGGCTGCCTATTCTCAGCTTTTATTTTCCCAAGTTGAATACATTTTGCTAATGATAACTCTTAGATTTAGAAAACATATAGCTGTTATGTGATATTCTTGGGGTTTGAACTTTTCAAATGCACGATGCATATTAATATTTTTGCTTACAGCCTAGGTGTTTGCGTACTATAACTGTTGGCATAATAATGCTGGGAAGATACATGAGTCAGCCTTCCAAATCATTGCTAAAATTTTCAAATGTTCTGGAGACACCCACATTACTTCTGAAGAAACTTATTTAAGGGATGTCAATTTAAATTTAAGATGAATCACAGAACACTGCTGCCTGTCTGTTAAGTAAACATAAAGAGTACGATTTGTTTTCCACCTGTATGCAGTTACATTTTTGATTCATGTGTTATGTTTATAGAACAAACATCAGTAAAGCTGATAATATGCTTGAGCCTTTAAGAAAAACTATGACCTCCATTTAGGTTTATGAATATTTATTAAATATGTGCTGCAGCAGTTAATTATAAGTGCATAAATAGTTACAAGTTAAAAAGTGTAAAAGGAAGTGTGTTTAATATAGAAGTGAATATATTCAAGTGCCTACCTCTTACGTAACTTATAGACTTCTGGCTGCTCCAGTGGCTTTTATCTGTAATTAGAAAAAAACATTGCAGTGCATGGGCAGTGAGATCAGCACCTTTTTCCCAATTACAGCAGGCTATGTTACCCAATCTCGCGCCTGCACAGTGCAAGATTAGGTGACAGCAAGAGGAAGGAGGAAGATAGAGGAAGATGGCGGTGTCCTGCGCTTCTTCAGCACTGGAGGAATCAGGGGGCTCCGCAGGAGTAAAGGTAAGTATGATTTTTTTATAATTTCATTTTGTTTTAAACACACTGATAAACAACTCTCAAACATATAAGCATGGCACACAATATATACACCAACATACAACTATATACAACAGATAGCAAGCTAGGAAAGCATTACAGGAACAAGGCAACAACTGAATTCCAAGGTGCTAATGGCCAGAGCACCGGCACAGTCCCAGGTATAATACTAAGGCAATGTGAAAATTGAAGCCAGAATATATAAGCCTTCTGATTACAAGGCTAAGGTTTTGACACCAATGAACCTTGGTGGAGGTGAAACTGAAGCAAGCCACCCACTGGTTACCAGAGGAAGTACATGGAAGATGCAGTGCCACTAGAAGAAGCCTTATTTTCTTGATGGTAGCAGGGCATTGTTGTCACAACGGCTGAATGCTATGTTTGGTCCCTGACAGTGTCAAACAATCGAAAACATCGAAAACATGTTTCTTTTTGACCTTGTGGAGTAATAAAAACTAGTACAACTGGTGTGGGTTGTCAATAAATCAATGGAACATTAAGCCCCAACAGTTGTGGTGTAGCTTGACAAGGATAATGGTACTTTATATGGTTTTCAGGACTACCAGCAAATTGGTGAAATATGCAGCTGTTGGCTGAAACATTGGGTCTTTGTATTTATACTGGGGTATTTTCAGGGGCATGGTGAAATACGGGTGGTTAAAAAATTCTCAACACCTCCATCACCAACTCAGACCTGCCCTAGCCATGACTATGTTGACAATTAAGGGTAAGATGTAATGTTTTTTGGTTTGTTATTTTAGGAATATGTAATGTAAAACTCATATGTGCTTATATTAAGAAAAAAATGTCCTGCTTTTGATCACATCAGGACTTAACCGCTGTTATCTAGGCCTTTGAGAGCATCAATAATGTATTGGTTATTAGACAGGCAACTAGAGCAGGGCCTTAACCATCGCCTGAGAAATCCTAAAAAGAAAATAGTTTACCAATCTAGCATTCTCCCAACCCTCACCTGAACCAGTCCTGGTGAAATGGGAATGGTAAAGCCCCCACTGAAAAAAAAATTGAATTGGATAGTCAATTATACTTGTCTCTTCATTCTTCTATACTTCCTTACAGCTTTATAAGGATGAGGACTGAAGTGTAATACATTTTTTCATCAACCCATAATATTTCAACCATTCAGATTTCAATTTACCAATATTAGGCAGGTGAAAAGAATGCACTTGACTGACTGCTAAAGATTAGTGTATTGGCACAATTAAAGTGTATGTATATCCCAGTCATTCAATAATTTAACCTCCCTGGCAGTATGAATAATGAGTATTTTTAATGTAAAAGCGGTACATTTAAAAATAATTATTATTTGATAAAACCCTCCTGGTCCCGCCTACCAGCCCCACGGTCCTGCACTCCAGCCTAAGGCTTGCGAACAGATGCGCAGCCAGCATTTGCTTCCCCTGGCCTCGCATCCCCAACGTTCACACACCGAGGACGCATGCCGGCCGGCATCTGTGTAGCCTGGCAGATGCCGGGCATTGCTGGAGGACGCGGCGGGCATCTCTAAAAACGCAGCTTGAACGCGAGAACCAGGTAGGACTGGCAATTACTCCCTTTTGGGACTGGCAATTACTCCCTTTTGGCACTGGAAATGAATCCCAAGCCACACTCGAGAATATTGTCAGGGAGGTTAAGGTGCAACAGTTTTATACAATTTTATATGATTCTCACGTAAGAAAAAGAAAACATTGCTTTAAAATTGTTTCTGCAAAAAATGGTTTGTTTAACTGCACTATACTTTGAACCTTTTTTGGGACATGATTGTGAATCATATTGCTTGATCAACCCTAAAGGGGTCCCAGATTTCTGCTTAGGTCCTACATAATAGTAAATAATGGACTTAACTAATCACAGCTCTTTTTATTGATTTGGTAATAAATATTATGCTCACGTGATTTTTTTCTTTAAATCACTTTAATGACTTTTAGTGTTTTTTTTTTAATAAGCTTTTATTAAAACTTCTAATATTTTATGTAATGTATGAGTCTGAAATTCAAATTTTCCCCATTTACTGCTCCAAGAACAATATTAGAGTAAGGGGAACTCTATAACTGAAAATCAGTTAAAGTCATATTTTACTGTTATCTGAGAAACATTAGATTGATTTGCCCCCCCACCCACCTTCTGTTCTGTGGGCAAGTGAATCCCCAACAAAACCTTCTATACTCTATCCAATACTAAACAATAGCCATAAATACATGTTAAAAAAAACTCACAAAAAAAAAAACCAGTCCTCTATATGTCCTAAAACTTAACACTATGTATGCCAAAGCTTTAAAACTGAAACTCCTTGGTTTATCACTCACATGCTGCTCTTTTCTTTTGCATTCTTAACAAAAATTATATTTAGAACAATACAAATTAAATAAATGTCATGCAATATTTTCTTAAATGTGGGATGTTAATTTAAAAGTAGTTTAAAAGTTTGTGACTTTAAAGTTATTTGAGTATTGTGGAAGAGAATAACAATAGCAATATGTCACAGATGGCCAATAGTTTTAGACGGGAAGTCCCTCCCAATACACAACACAGCCTGTGTAACTTCCTTGTTCCCTTTCCAGAATAGCAAGTGCATAGCATTCCATCAACAGTCGCCAAAATAGACAGCCTGCTTTATTAGTTTAGTTCACCCACGCTTCCCTTTTCATTAAGCATTCTTCATTAAAAATAAAATACTCCACAGCACCTCTGCTTTTTATTTTAAGGACAATGAAGTAGTCTGACAACCACTAATATCCATGCAAAAAAAAAAATCCATGATAAATTTAAGAAAAATAAATGTTGGAAATTACTTTAAAAGAGGTACACTTCTAACAGCTCAGTACATACTTGTCTTTATCACTTTCACATGATTTCATCATATCACATTTATAATTGCTTAATTCAAACTTTATCTCTTCATGGGGGTAGCCATCTTCACAAAGTAGTATTGATGTCAGAGCTGAACCCTTGATGATTGGTGATCTAATAACCGATGGAGTAATGTTCAAGAAGCAGAAAGGGAGGTGTAAGAAGTACGGATCCAAAGAATGAATAAAACAGAAGCAGAAAGATACATGTAGTGCAAAGTTAGATAACCTTTTATATAGGGTAAAAATTTCCTTCAATTTTTTTTTTTTTTGGGGGGGGGGGGTAACAAAGAAGACACATCACTAAAAGGACAACCCTTTTATGTAAGGTAAAATTTATTTTTTTTTTGGGGGGGGGGGGTTAAAACTTTTATTAAAAGAAGGTAAAAACCCTGCTCTTCTGTCTTTATAGCGGCGTCTATAAAGACAGAATGGGAGCGCAGAGTCTCCTGGGATACATATGTATCATATGGCTTCTGGCTGCTCCTTCATCAAAAATAAAAAAAGACACAACTAGGTACTTTGTTGTATTTGTGTCTGAACATAGTACCCTATAACTAAAATTCCCTTAAGCAGGCCTTGCCCAACAATATTTTGAACAAGGCTAATCCCTCTTTTCCAGTTTGTGATTTAGGTGATGTGTAAAACTATTGCATTTTTTATGTTTTGGTATCAGGGACTGGACCAACTTAACCCACCGTTGATTTCAACTTGACATCTTCTGGTTGTTTGACGTCTGATATCAGTTAGACGCCATCTTATCAGCACCATTAGATCTCCATAAAAGAAATGTCATGAGAATTTAAAAAAAGAAGCCCCCCCCAAAAAACAAACAAAAAAAAAAACATACAGTTCAGAGACAATACGGCTCATGGTGTAGACCACCCAGGTTGTATTACTAACATGGCATGCTTTTAGTAAAATGCTAAAGCAGTTTTTTTGCTTTAGATCAAGCCATCATGTTGAGTATGTGTCTGCATTGTACAGAAAAAGGGAAGCCATTGACATGGGTTTAGTTGTTGTGGCTTGGGATTCTGTCAATACACTTTTTTAGGGACATCACACCCAGATCATTGGGCAGCTGTACTCTGCTTATCCAAGTTTTTCAGTAAAAAAATTAGGCAATGACAGTGGCTCTGCAACATATGGTGTGGCTGATTTAAACAACATGATTGTTAGCCTTTCTTTTGCTTATAATGTTGTGAATGACTGTCCACATCCTGGAATCCTGGAATACCTGCATTCTATTGATTTACAGATCACTGTGAATGTTTGACAGGTGACAGGAAAATACTTGTTAACAACTTGCTTAATTGTTTCACTGTTCATTGTTGGATTACCATGAATGTTTGACAGGAGATAGAAAAATGCTTGTTATGACTAATGTAAGTGTTACACTGAGTTTATCTAGTTTGGGTACCTGTTGCAAGGTTTCATAGTTGCATTCTGTTTTACCATATAATCATTTCACTGACATATAGGAAAGATAGAAAGATTTGTGTGTGTGTATATATATATATATTTATATTTATTTATATATATATATTGATAAAAATAGAGAACACATGCCGTCCTTATCCAGGAACTGCCTACACACTCTGGCAACAAAGTACCTAGCAGCAGTCATGGTACCATTAGCTAGCATATTGAGGTCAGTGTGTTCCCCCAAGGATATACTCCCTCAGACCATCGGTGACCCCTGCCAAACTAGTCATGCTAGATGATATTGCAGGTTGCATATCAACTATTATGGTGTCTCACAACTCTACAATGGGATCTGTTTCTGACAGCTGGATCAGAAACATGTACACAAGTAGCCCAATGTAGGTCCACTTGTAGGGCTCTGGTAGTGCTCCTACTGTTCCTCCTTCACAAAGATGCAGATACTGTTCCTGCTGTTGGGTTGTTGCTTTTTTGCTTTTTTATGGCCCTGTCCATCTCTTTTTGTGTACAGGCTCATCTCCTGGTATTTTCTCCAAACTTTGCTTGGGGACACAGCCCATCTTCTTCTTCAGTGACAATGGCACTAACAAAATGCATGACAAACCAACAAGCAGGAAGAATAGTGAGAGAGAAATGGTCTGAGGTAAAACCATTCCCGTTTTAGGGGCTGGCTTGCTGTTGCCCCTCCAGATCACCTGTTGTTTTTTTAATGTGCACCAAAGAAGTTGAAGTTGATTCACTAACACTTTCCAACTGTACAGACTGATATCCCAGAATTGTATTTACCTTAGTGTTATACTGTGTTGATTGAGTGTTACCTTCAGTTTTTATGCAGTGTATTTATATATTGATATGCAGTACAGCCTACTTCAATTCCAAGGTTTTACATATCAGGAAATCTTCTGATTCTTTATTACTTTAGTCCATGTCATTTGACCTAGTCCCTTCCCACTCCTATCCTTATGTTGTGTTTTTTTGCTTTAACATTGTATTTATATTATAATATATTTTTATTTTGTTTTTTATATTGTTTAATACACAATTGGTGAAACCAAAAAACATCTGGTCCAAAAAAAGTCCTAAAATTATTTAAATATAAACTCTGATGTAAAACAACACATAAAAGATTCCACTGTATTACCTTTCTTTTATTTATGTATCAAAAGTAAAATCACAATGGAGTAGCCATGTGTGTAAAACAGTACTCACAGTACACTATCATTCAAAACCTTATGACTTGATCAGTCTCTCACATTTTTGTGGAAGAATTTTGGCCCACTCCTAATTACAACTTTTGTTCAGTTCATGGAGTTTTACGGACATTTGTTTATACACTGAGGTCTTGGCTTTGAATGGAGCAAAGATGGCCAAACATCTCTACTTTGGTTTCATCTATTCATAGCATAATACGATTTAAAAAAAAAAGTAGGTAACACTAACATGACGCATGTACCCAATCACAGCTTTTAGTGAGGTAATCCACATGCAATGAACTATGAACTCACCAATCTGTACACACCCGCTGTTTAATGACAGATTCTCAGCTGCAGTAATACAGCTGGGTAACCCAGGTGATGTCATTGACCAAATGTGGTCAATGACGTCACTTGTAATTTCTATTGGCATATTTCAATAACCACAGCTTGAAATCTGTCATTTAGTAGTTTGAGTGGGACATGTGAATATCAAAAGGCATTGGGTCATTGTAACTGAATAGATTACTTTGCTGGACATCATTGTTAACATCAATTACATCACTGGACATTCCTATTGATACTGGATATAATTTTAGAAAGATTAACTTTATTCCAAAATTCAGTTAGTATGTATTTGCATTTCATTTTAATTAAAAAAAAATTAGTTCTGTAGTGTTTTTCTTTTTTCCTTTACCTCGTAGGAAGGGGTATTTATGTTCCCCTGCACTCATTCATTTATTCAGGGGAATTCCAGATTCCACCATTTTAATATTGCCACCATCCCCAGCACATAGAGGTAGAGAAGAGACTCTTGTCTCTCAACATTGTAACAAGGGTATTTTGCAAGGTGATATAGCTTTGCCGTGTTTTCCCTGCAAGGTAAAGTTGAAATACATGTGGCCTGGTATGGAGCAAGAAGGAAAGGCTGCATGCTCACTTCCCTACCATGGGATATTAGGGAATTCCTGGCCATTCTTTCTACTTTTTATTAATATAATATTTAATTCGTACATTCCCTTACAGATAAAGGACTTTCTATGTCATTTTGGTAACAATACAATTGCCAAATCTAAATAACCCCCCTCCCAATTCTAAAGATCATTTTCTATGATGCATTTTCTACTAATACATATAATAATATAACAATTATATATTATATTTATAATTATATTATATATTATAAATATAACAATAATAATTTTACATGCTGCATTGGTTCAAGTGCAAAATATTAATTAGGTGCACTGGAACATCATAGACATTTAGTTCTACATATAGCTCTATCTTTTCAGAACCAAATCTGCAATTTTCTTGGCAAATTTACTGTTTTCCAAAAATTGAACAGCAAACTTTATTTTATTCAGGCTGGTCACATGACATGCGGGGTTTTTACTTTCCAGTAATGGGTAATCCACAGGAACTAGAGTTAGGCTTTAAATCTTAACTCTTTATTCATTAATACATTATTAGGTGAAATTTTTAAATGCAAGCAGTGGAAGTACCTTAATTTAACCCGGCATGAACCACTTCTTAACATGTTAAACAAGTTTGGATTATAAGAACAAAAGGCAGCACAATGAGGCAAATAATTAATGTGCTGGCAACAATCTTGCTGTGTAGAACATGCAAGACAACCATGACACCTGTTACTAACATTGTTTTTCATTGGCAGGAATGGTTCAATTGTGCTGTCCAACAGCAGGTGTCTCTGAGTGGCCAGTTGAGCTGACTAGATGTACTGGTGCTTATATACTGCTTAGAATATGTAGATAGTTTAATGTCAATAGGGCACATGTGCACTTTAAACCCAACTGACCTTTCAGTTCAAATCATCCTAATTCATTCCAGGTGCATCAAAACAAAATATGTTCAATGTTTTATAGTTCGTTATTATACTTTAAAAAAAGAAGCCACAACCTGAGCAGAAAATTTGGTTCTGCCAGCATGCTAGCATGAGTGGAACCTTTTCTTTCTGAGTAAAAGGAATGGGCACTCCACAGATGTCTGACACATCTGGGACAGAGCCCAATCTCACTAATCAGCAAGGAACATGAGCTTTGCTGATTGAAGATATAGGTATAGAGAGTTTTAACCATTTGGGTTTTATTTGCCGTGCAGACTGTTAAGGTTGCATTGAACATTCCACAACTGTCGCACCCACTCTCATAGCTGGAACGCTGCTTTAATCAAGAGTTAGGTGAAGGCAATATAGCGGTTGGGATCATGAAAAACAGGGTTCCAATAGAGAGAACCAGAAAACCAATCTGACAATTTTAAATCAAGACAAGAGTAAAGTAGAGGTTGGGACCGAAATGCTAGTTAGAGTGAGTGACCTGTGATTGGTCCTTTGTTTTCTACATTATCGCTCACATATAATTTTGCATTTGTATATTGCCCCATTATATTCTTTCTTTGTGTAGAATGAAGAAGCTGAAAATAAAGTATATTAATAGTCTCTAATACCAGGGTACATAGAGCAACAAAACAGTCATTTAATTATGTGAATTAATGGCATGACTAAAACTGTAAAGTAGTGCGTACTTTTACAGAGTGTGTTTTGTATTGTACGGTATGATTTGCAGCTATAAAACAGAAAAGTTACCTTAAAATACTGGCAACTGCAGGAATTAATTACGTCAGAAAAAGCCCTAAAAATGTATAATTATTCATTCTGAACATGATCCTCTGTGGATAAATGGAAAGGAAGATTTACATGAGCCAGCTTTTTAGATACACTACTTTTCCAAAGAAGGAATATCAATCAAGGTATAGAAAAGCTAACCCTTGTCAAAAGAGCTCTTTTAGTAAAGATCTGGAGAAATAGTTAGCACTGAAGGTTACTCCCATGAAATCAGTCTGTACCATGATTCCTAGTCTAGTCACCAAACTTCATTCAGTTCAGTTAAAAAAAAATCTGGAAGCAAGCTTAAAGAAATAAACTTCTGGTAGATAACTCATATACTTTTATTGGTCTGGTCACACATGTGAACAATTGGCTGCCAAATAATCTGAATGTTGTGAATGACTAGTTATTCTGTCTTCAAGGTGGCAAAGTCTGGGTGGCAAAGGCTGTTGTCAAGCATCTTCATAAGCAATATAAAAAAAAAAAAAAAAAAAAAAAAAGTGAACTGTACATTTTCTTATGTCCTTGCAGCTCATTAGACATAATAAAATAGAACTCCTCACTATTAGATGGAAAGATCCCAAATAAAAAAGTAATCTTGAAAAGTATATTTGAGTCCTTTAATGTGCAGCACGTCGTTGTATGTAGACTGTACTGATTGAACATTGATGGAACAAAAAAGATAGAGCAAGAATATGGTAAAAGTTTTTGATGAGGAATTTTACTGAGAAACTATCCTGGTGCACCGAAATTGGTTCATAATCAAGGAACATTCACTATTTTGTCCTTAACTTAAAGAGTGCACAGAGGACTTTTACATATAGGAAACCAAAGACTGGTTAAGGTTTCCGCACCTGGATTACCTTTTAGTACCTGATCTCCTGGCTCCAATAAAGATCAATGTTTTGTTGGTGCTAAAGTTTTGGGGGAAAGGATCCTCATCACCTAATCCTTTTCACAAATCCTATCAGCAAGACTGGCCATCATTGGCAACTCTGCACAAGTGGATCGGTGCCCCCGGACAAAAAAGAATGTCAAGCTACCTGGAAAAGTTTGTGTAAAGTACTCATTTGTGTTCATTACTTACAAATTAAGGAAATGTTTTATCCTGCAGTATGGGTTAGATTGAATGGGGATGGTAGGAGACGGTTGGGTGTGTTTAGTATTTTTTTCCAGAGTTGTAGGTCTTTGTGTTGGCTATCTGACAGGGCTGGGTACAGTAGACTTGTACCTATAGGTAGCAAGGACAAATGTTTTCTAGTATAGTTACAGTCGAAATACAGTTGTCTAATGAAAGCTTATTTACAAATTTTTACAATATAAAAGGATTAGGGCAGGTTCAACCAAATGCTTTGTAAAACAGTTTGTGCGAAGTGCTGTTTTGTGTTCCAAAAGTTGTATATAAATTTATGGATGTGAATCAAATTTACTAGGATTTGCACATAGTTGTTACTACTACACAAGTTAATGTACCAAACCCAAGCCAGTGCAACACACCAGAAAGAGAATATATATATATGGACCCTTAAACTTTGCTGAAAGATAATGAGTAATATGTTATTGTTATTACTAGTGTTATGTTGACATTATTGCCTTTGTATTAAAGGTATATTTATAGTTTACATATGTGTGTGAATGGATCTTTAACTTTAAAACCAGAGTCAAACAAGTAACTAGCAACTTTTCATGAAGGTTAGCAATGGCAGCCCAATATTTTTCCCAGAAAAATATTAGAATGAAATCTTTTACTATATAAGTATTCTCCACCAGTCTAGAAAGGACTACTATTTTAACAACTTACCTGTAAATGGATTAACATATATTCCCACCTAGCAATTATTTTATCAAGTTCTTTTTAACCCTATGATTTACACTAGGATTATAAAACACTTTTTTAAATCTTGGTTACAGTTTGAAAATGTATGTGTTTTAAGTCATTCAGTCACTTTTTCTTGTTTAAATATTTTATTTTTAGTATAATGTTATATCAGGAAGTGTTCTATTTCTAACAGGGTCCTCGCCTCCTCCTGTGTTATTATTTGTATCTGTAATTTGCAAACCCTATTTAATGCACAGTGCTTTGTACTATGTTGGGGCTTTATAAATACAGTTTTTTTAATAAAAATATGCTACATGTGTGGGGAAATGTATTAGGATGTGCTTTTCCGGGCCAGGCAATTTGAGTCACATCTACACTGAAGACTGAAAATTATAAACTGACAGCACAGATTGTGTGGGTAAGGTGGTGCCTTACTTTTACTACCCCAAGGTCAAGAATTAGTACTAAAGAAAAAATTATAATAATTATTTAAATTTTCTTTTTCAAATATACTGTACAGATTTAGAGATTTGTTTCTTTTATCTGAGGATAAGATTGCTACAGAAAAAGAACATTATAAAAAAAAGAGCATTATAGGTAGATTCCAAAATACCCACAACATCTTGTTCGGTAATAGCCTTCCTTCATCTATGAAAAATGTTGGCCTTCATAGATATTATGTATGTCTACCTTCCTGTTTTCATTTTTTCAGGACATCAACATTTTCTTCAAGTCACAGTAGGAGATTGCCACTTGTAATTCATGACTCATGTTGGGGAAAGGAAGGATGTGCCTGGCATTACTGTTGTGAAGAGAAACCACTATGAAATTGAAGTTTTAATTTGCAGCCAATACTTCTGCTCCAATGACAGAGGAAATGTATCTCACGCTTACAGGATGTTATGTTACAGACATTTGTAGTAAAACTGGGCAAACTTTTCTTAATTCATTAAGAAGTTAATTTCAAACTAATTGATGTGTTTTCTTTTAATGCTTCTTTGAGTAATCAATTTAGCCAAGGAATAAAGTGGGCTCGTTCTGGCTTGCTGCAACTTCTAGTGCACAGTGTGAAAAAAAATGTGCAGTGAAATAAGGAAAAGCCAAATTAATACATTGGAGAAGCTTTTATACATATATACTTTATACCTAAAAACCTTATACCTAAAAGAAATGCTAAAGGTTTAGTTTTAGCAAAAAAAAAAAAAAAAAAACAGATACTCTGAAATGTAATGGGCAAAATAAGTAAAAAAAAACTAGGTAAGGTCATTTCAAATTGTTCCATTTCATTACATTGTTTTTTCCATGAGATATTTATAATATTTTTTCTTATTAACACTCCAATGCAGTTCTATGCAGGTGACATTGCGTTTTGTTATGCTTTCCACCTTCCAGTTCTGTAGGTAATTTAAGTCCCTGAGTAGCGGATCTTATAAACTTCAGTCAAGCACTAACCCTTTCTTATTTTAACCTTGGGTCTCATGAGCTCATGGTGTACAGGAAATCTGTTTATTTAATGAAACTAAAACTAATTGGATATGGAAGCCAAGATGTTACTGAAATGATAGAAAAAGGTTAATATTGTAGACAAAAGATACACTTTTGGGCATCTATTCAAATAAAATTACTTTTAAATTCTGTAATAAACTTGAATTACCTAGCCTTACACCTAAATGTGAAATAATACATTTATTTTTTAAAAATGTTAAACTGAAGTTGGAGAGAAAATCTGAACTTAATCACAATTTGAAATGAACCCATAATGTAAGAGGCTATGAGAAAAGAATTTAAAAACCATCACTGCCAAATAGTAGTTTGCATAACAAAGTGTTTCCAAACATAGATGAAAATTCCAAATGAATCAACTGAAAAATGAAATACTTCATTAAACGTTTCACTTATTCTTTTTTTTTACATATATTTATGAGTGTTTATTTTTGGACCTTAGAAGTGTCGATATCATGCAGCCTCTTTTCAGACTCTTCCTGTTTTTACATGCACTCCAGTGATGACTGCTTGCCATTGCTCAAGGAAGGTATCCTGACACAACAGTGGAAAACACAAAACGTTTATTAAAATGATTCCTTGTAGATTCTAATAATAATCCTTGTTACAGGGTGATAAGAGAGAAGCACAATTTGGGAATGTAGTCAAAGCATTATCATTCTAGAAGTGCCTAAACAAGGACCTTCATGTCACAACTACTAGGCGTAAATTAAAAATGACAAACAGTTTGTGCTATAATCAATATAAATATATAGCAGATCTTTTTTCTTCTTTTGCAAGTATCTTTATCTTATCACATTTACTTCTCCTCTTGTTATCCAAATGCTGTAATGCTGTTTGGTATGGAAGCCAGTCTGTAGCGAAATATCCCTGTGAATTGACCTATGTTTTTGACTTCCTATGAACAATCCAGCTTGTCTCCTGACTCCTCTTGCATCTGAACCCAGTAGCAAAGCTACAGATTTATGGGCCCCAATGTAAAATTTAGTCCAGGCCCCTCTTCTACACCAACTCTGTCCCACTGCTTATAAACTTTTAGCTACAGATCTATCAACCGCAGTGCTACATTTTGACTAGGCCTCTACCTATAAGGACAAACTTTCTCACATCAGAGTCCCCTCATTGCATCAAACTTACCCCTTTATGTTAGAGTGTTTCTTCACATTTGAGTCTCCCTTTCAAATCTGGATCCCTGTTCACATCACAGTTCCCCTTCACAGAGTCCCTACTAAATTAGATTCCCACTACTTTATCCAGACCCTCTTTTTTATATCAGTCATCCCACCTTTACATCACTATCCCTGACATCACATCAGAGACCTTCTTCACATCAATGACCACCCTTTTTATTACATGGGAACCCCTCCCCCCCCACAGACTTCTATAAGCACCTTCAATAGCTCACCAACAAGTGTAACTTCACCATCTGCCAGCAAAGGAGGACAGCAAAGCAGAGCTTCTACTACTGCCTTGCTTTACCAGACTCTGCAGTTGGCATCATCTAATGAAAGCCATGAAATAAAGTCTTTCCAAAGAATATGAAAATATTCTTAAAAATAAAAATCTCCTCTGCTGGCTCTGTGCAGAACAGCAATTACCAGGCATAGGTAATTATGAAGCCTAATGGTATGAAGCCTAAAGGGCACAGAGTCTCATTCTCTAGTTGCTGACCTTGGTTTCCTCCCTATTTTGTCTATTGCCTTGTGTTCTGGTACTGTTGCTGTCTGCCTAGTCTTAAACTTTTACCCTAACTTTCTATTTTACCTTTGCATTCTGATTTGGTATCTCCACTGCCCATCTGTTGCTGATCTCTGCTTGTTTTGATTACAATTCTATTCCCTGCCCTAGTTTGTGTGTCCAGTCTGTGAATCGCCATTCTACACATATTCAGATTGCTTTACACTAGCACTACAGCAATGTCAAGATCAGCTCCAGACCATTACCTGATTATTGATGTGTATTGTAGGGCACTACAATACAAAAATGCATTTTATGTGCTTTCCCATAACATATAGATCTAAATAAGCCCTTAAAATCATGAATGGTTCTATTGATAACACACTCAAATGCATGTATATATGTATTGTTGCAACCAATAATGCTGCAGTAAACACTTATTAATAGCTTAGCACACTTAGCTTAACAGTTATTTATAAGTAAACACTTATATATATATATTTTTTTTTTCTTTAGGAAACCCTGAGAAATATCTGTTTAAGAGGCTGCAATTGGTCTAATGGCTTAATGATTTTCTGCCTGCAGCTCTCCTAGACTCACCTTTAGTATAATTATTGCTCAGAGACTAGAGCAACATTGGCTACATTCCAGTCATCTGGTACCCATCCCGAATCTAATGAGAGGTTACATGCTAATGTGACTAGATCAAGAATTTCTTGTACAATTAATCTGAGTTGGAAGGATACTGTCTGGAACAAGTCATTTGTTAATATTTACTTTATCCTCTTAATTTTTTTTATCCCTTGCATATTGCGTTTGCTATTACCAAGTAACTGATCCACAAGTAGCATAATTATCCCTACCTATAAAGTATACTTAAACTATATTAGGCAAATAATATCTCTAAACCCAGAGCTATTAGTTTTAACAATCACTGAAGAATCGCCAGATTGTATAATAGTATCAGTGGTTATTGTGATTTATATTGCTATTCCCTAAAGCAAAATAATATTTCTCAGAATATGAGTTGAAATAAGGACCATACCAAGGGTAATACTTATCTGTTGTATGTTTTTGCAAAAATTACTGTAATATTTTTAATGAAAATCATTTAGAGCCCCTATTAATTTTAACCTATTGTAGTGGTAATTTATGTATTTTTATGTATTTATGTAATTTATGCATTGTGTTAATGCAGTATATTTAATTTTTGCAGCCAACAGTACTAGTGCATTAGGGTGCTTCTAACTGGTTCAGCAATGGACTACACATTTTATAGTATGCAACCATTTGTTGAAGTAATAAACAGGAAAGTTTGCATTTTACCTCAAAAATAAATAATAAAATGCCAGCCTTAACATTATTTTTAAGTTTTTTGTTTGGGTTCGAAATCCTATTCCAAATAACCCAACCATTTTTTTTTTTTTATATTTGAGTAAAGGCTTGAAACATGGACGTTTGGTTACACCATAACAGCTTATTACCAAAATAATGAAATGAATGCAAAAGTAATTCAAAGTAGGTTGATTAAGCTCATATACTGGTTAGAAGGTGAGCTGTAGGTCAAATACATAACTGTACACCTTTAAAGTAACTCTGATCTTAAAGCCGACCTAAACTCGAAACTTTTACAACCCTTTTATTTAGTAAAGTAAAAATGTTATTTATTTTTAAGTGCAACACCCTTAAAAAAAAAAAAAAGATCGGAGTGCAAAGCCTCCCAGGATACCTATGTCACACATCCCAGAAGACTCTTGGCTGTTCCTTCTGCCCATGCCCTGATCTCACAGAAGGAGCCCTTTCATTTAAAAAAATTGCCAATCACACCTGTGCAGTGCAAGATTGGGTGATGCATGCTGCATTTGCCAGTGGACACAAACCCTCAAAGAGAACCTGTGCCTTACCACTGCATGGTCCATTTTGATTGTTTATACGTTATTGTCCTTACCATTTGAGCAGGGGCAGCTTACCAATTGCACAGGGTCCCCAATGTGTCCCAGATCCAAGAGCAGAAATTTAGTATAACTTTGTCTGGTCACTGCAGTGCCCCTGGCTGCAATGCTGACATCCCTGCAGTAACTGTGTTTAGCTGTAGTACTGTATCTCCTGCACTCTGATCTGTGCAAGTCTCTGAGCTTCCCTTGCACCTCTGCACGGACACAGAAGTTGGAGGTCTTTAAATATTATACAGTACAACCAATTATTTTTCAATTGTGAATGTATCACATACCTTTGTGTGATTCTTTTATTGTTTACATATTTTAAAATACAATACAGCACATAAAAGCAAAGTGCAACCATGAAAAAAATGCATGCAATACCAAATGTTACAAGGACAGCAATGAGTCACTAATATCTTTAAAAAAAACAATTAGAGAGCAAACCAAATAACAACCAAATATAGAGACCTGAACAAACAAAAAGCAAAAAAGGAGGAAGGAGCTATGCATTCTGGAAGCATACAGAAAGGGAAAACCTCAAAGACCATAACAATCTCAAGATTCACCACAGGGAAACATATAAATCACTCTTATATGAAAAAGCTGCCTGAGATGTAGATATCAATGGGAGCAACAAGGAGAACAGAAAAGAGAGGAAGCAGAATAAAGGAGACAGAAAAGGAGAAAGAAGTTAGACTTAAAGGGGCCACCAATGATTTTTTAATGTAAGTACTTGATTGCACCACTCCACCTTGAATTCATTTTGAGAATTTAAAATCAGGCCACCACCAAAATAGTAGGAGGATGAATAGGATCTATGACTTCATGCAACCACACTATTTATTTTCATTCCTAAATATAGGTTTAGTAAGGGTTCATGGAACATACCTCACAATTTAAGATGAGAAAATATTTGCAAACCAGGGCAGGATTTGACTGATTTGTTAAAGGATTTAAACTCAAGTGTTTAAAACGCTTTATTAATCAAAATTGTTCTAGCAGGTACAAAGTTTAGATTTATTTCTCTTGATGCTCCAGTGTTTTTCCTTTAAATCTTTTATTGATTCCTGCTGCTCGGTAGCTTTGGTCTAAGTACCTAAGTGAGTTGTCAGCATCCCCTTTTGCAGTGAAATTAACATCCAATTACCAAGAACAAAGACCTTCCCCTTTGGCATTTGTTGTTGGTTTAATGTTTATTGAAGGGAATGTTTAGGCAACGTGGGTGCACAAGTGTTGGTTTATCTTTCTTGTATTGAAATTTTAGTTGTTTATGTTGGTTTGACTTTTGTTACTGAGTCTCAATATTGGTTTCTTAGTAATATGCCTTTAATGCATTTCTGGTTTTATTATCAAATGCTTTACAGAAGTAGTTGACCTACACAGATCTGTAGGTACATTGCAGGGAATGGAAATAGTTTGCTGAGGAGGCACAGAAAAAACAGCACTACAGTCAACCAACAGTAAGGTTCTCAATATCTTGGATCATGTAGGCCCTGGACTCTTGAAATATGAAAACTTTTTAAACCTGAGGGAAGAAGAGGAATGACAAATACTTGCTGTTTTCCCTTTTATTATTCATCAAACTGGTGCCTGAATGTCTTTTCCAGCTCTGGCTGGCTCCAAGGGTTTTTTCCCAATGGGAATACAGTAAAACTATGTTGCCTTGACAAAAAGACCATGTGAGGCCCTAAAATGTGTTCTTTACATGGTGACTTCTGGTCTTTCTACATTGGCAGTCATTTCAAGCACTCATCTCAAAAAACTTGAACCAGTTTACATTAGAGTGATTCTGAATAGTCTGCTCATGTAAGACTTGAAAGCTTTGAAACTGACAAAAACAAAAGTTTATAAAAATAAAACTTGAAGAACACCAACAAACAAGAACATGTTACAAAATCATTGAAACTAAAACACATTTACAAAGACTGGCTTGTAAAATGACAGTTGTATATGGGTTATATTAATGGGTATTGTTACTGAATTTACAGAAATGCAAAATATAAATAAATAGAGTAGTAGCCAAAATACAACTGATTCTAAATAAATACATGAAAGTAAGAATATTTATTTATTTAGTGATCTCCTACTTTCTGAACAGTATGCAATATGTGGAATCCATTATTAATCCACGTTTGTTTCTTTATTTTTACTTATGTTTGGTTTCTTTTTTATTTTCTGTGTAATATATTCACTTTATCCAACATCCAACATTTTGATGTAATTGGATAGTCACATGACCTAATACAGTATAAAGCATTAATAGGTGTAAAATATGTTTGTATTTATATAGCAAACTACAAAGTGCATCTTATCCTCACATCTTTTATAATGTAATAAATTATTAAATTAATGTTATTGTCAGACAGAGAAGCCTACCATCTAACGTTCTTCATTTAACTAAATTTTACAACGTAATCCCAAAGTTGGGCCTCTCTTCCCTAAATAACACCATGTAAGGTTTGCAAGTTTCCTTTCTCCAGTTGACAACTTAAGAAGCTTTTCTCTTCTTTATGTTAGGAAAATAGTTTTCTTTATAAGAATTAAGGGTTATAGAAAAAAAGTCCTCTGATGCACCTAAAGAGTGCCACTAAAAACGCTGTATGCCTAAAGCAGGCACCAGCATCCACCCTTGGATAAAGCTCACTGTCAGTTATGACCATGAACCCACCTGTATCCCAATGCATGCACAATGATCCTGGATGCAGTTCTCCCTTCTCACAGATTTCATGAATAGGGAGTGATAAGGTATATGATTCACCAGTGGAGAAGGTGCAGAGAGTCACTTCCTGATTTTTCCACTGAAACAAAATTGAGAAGGCAAGAAGTTTATTTCTCAAACACCTTGGGACAGATACACATGCATTAAAATACACACAAAAGCTTTATATATATACATAACTGACCAGTATTGACTAGTAGATTTAGATGGTGGTAACATACTGTGTTTCCCCGAAAATAAGACCTACCCCGAAAATAAGACCTAGTGTAAATCTGTCCAGTTCAGAAAAAAAACCCACCCAAAACTGTAATTCAGCCTAAAAAAATCTAAAGCTTAATACCCCCATCTAAAATGTAAAATCTTAATCTAAAGCTTAATAATCCGCACGCAAGCCCTAGCGCTCGCCCCCCCGTCCCACCCCCCCCACACGCGGGGGTCCGTAACAGCCAGCCCACCCCTGCTCAAGATCCCCCTTAACTACATACAGCAGGTCAGAGGAGAAAAAGAAAAGAAAAGAAAAGCATACATAAATTAAAAACTGGAGGACAGTACTCACCGAGTTGTGTTCTTTCCCTGTGAAGGCAGCGGGACACTGAAAGAAAGCATGTGGCAGTGCACACTCCGGAGCCGCACAAGCCAATGCTTTCTTTCTAGTTCTGGCTCCTGTCACAGGCGGAGTGATACTACGTGCACTCCGCCTGTCAGAAGCCAGAACTCGGGCTCGCGTCTTCCGAAAGGTAAGTTTTTTTTATTTTTAAGACCTACCCCGAAAATAAGACCTAATGTGTTTTTGGGAGCCAAAAAAAAATATAAGACAGTGTCTTATTTTCGGGGAAACACGGTAGATGACTCACAAAAAAAGCCTAGCTAAATTTTAACCATTTTGGATAAATGTTTTTGAAAAAGAACAGCTGACCAATGAAGGCTCAATAAAACTGCCAATTAGGAAAAAAACTTTCTGTTTTTTTGTTCTATTTGTTTTTAAATGGAGTTTCATATTTCACTTCATCTAAAGGATTTATTATTTTAGGGTGCTCAGAAACCATCAGCCATAATCAAAAGCAATGTTAATTCCTGGGACCAAGAAACATACTAATATAAATTAAAATCTCAAACTGAAGTTCTGACACTATGCTGTCCAATGACAAAAATTGTAAAATTACATGACCCTATTCAACACAGCATAGTTAAATGTGTTTCCTAGTGTTTTGACTTTATTTGGCCTTCTTCTTTTGTTGTAAGTACCAGGCTGTAAAGGCTGTAACATGCATCTCAGGAGAATGTACTGTAAGTACTGAACATGCTTTTTGAAGTGTGAAAAATGTACTATTGATTGCCTGAACTAGAAGGAAATTTTCATGTTTCTCAAGCACAAACATTATGCAATTTTTTCAACCTATATATTTACAAATCAATTTTCCTTTTACTTTGAGAAATCAAAGACTTATCAACATCAGGTTATCCTTGATTCACCTAAACCAGTCAAACATAATTCACATTTGCCATTTCACCAGTATTATTAGGTTGGCAGCTAACATCATACAAAATCCAAATATACAACTTCTAGTTCCCAGCCTAGATTAACAAAAAAACATCTAATATCACACAATGAAAGTAAATTAACAAACTCCCTGACTTTGGAGTATCCATGGGGAGTGCCTACCCAACCTCTTGTTTTCTTTTTTGAACAATTATCTTTAGTAAATGATTCAGGCCAAAGTGTTAAAGACCATCCCCAACATTCTGTGCAGTATACAAAAATAAAAATCAGTTTGAACATGTTCCTTGCATATATTGCCTAGGTATATCCAGAAATGACAAGAAATGTAGTTTTAGTTTGGCAATAGTCTAGTATAAGTATAGTATATTGGTATTATTATTGCTAATATTTGTGCTAATGTTTTATTAAATATGATATTTTTTTGTTATGTGATAATTTTTTATTAAAAACTTACTTAAGAGGATGGGGTACAACCACCACTATATTTCTTGGTAGACTAAATAGTGGTGGTTAAGATGGGTATTCCTTTTTAGAGCCAGATTTTTGATGTCAAAATCAAAAATTGATGTCCAAACCAAATTTGATGTCTAGATTTTTGATGTCCAAATCAAACATTGAGGGGATTGCCCCTCCCTTCCCAGGGATAACCCCCCCTCCCAGGAAAATGTAGTATAGACCACTCAATGCAGAATCTTCAGTGTAGACCCTCATTACAGACCCTTTGTGCAGACCATCCACTGTATACATTTTCAGCTGAGTAAGGGAACAAGCTACAGTTTCATTTTTTGTCCTTGGGCCGGGGGGGGGGGGGGGGGACTTAATCTCTGCCTTGCAAATAACGCTACCTGAGACTGTAGGCTGACCTCACTTCATGGTAGTCTGCCACTGCTAATACTGTATCTTGCTAAGCACATATATTAGTTAAGTTCAGTAATTATATAGTTGCCTTATAAACAACTCAAAAATTGTACAAATGTTGTACAATTAACACTGACTCTTTAAGTTGACAGTGGTGAATCACAGAGCATTTTGCCCCCACTAACTTTTTGCAGTGCAGTGGTGTTCATATAGTGGCCCGACATGTCACCCTGTCTTGTGATCATCCTGGAGAGGAATCTGCCATTTTTACACAACTTCCCAAATGGCCCATTCCCAGGCATAATTTTTTTATTTCTTTCAGTAGAAATCATGACACTGTATTACTCCAAACTTTGGGTGGTTTTCTAGTCTTCAAGGCCTTACTTATATTCCTTTTATATTTACAAATATTTGCATGTGTTTTCATTTATGTTGTATAAACTTTATCCCTCCCACCAGATATTATACATGTGCTGCACAGATTCACGTTATTTACTATTATTACCTGATTAAGTAAATTAACCTTATTGTGTTAATATTTTAAGATTCACCTTATTTACTATTATTCACCGTGCTAAGTGAACAACCAACAAGTTATTCTAACAAACGAACTGTGAGAAAGAAATAGTTTACTGGATCAAATGTGTGCCATCAATAGAATATGCAACCAATTAGAATCCTTATTTTATTGCCCCTATCAAAGTTGGAAGTTGTCTGAATACTTTAGATAATTACACATTATCTTGGTAATACATTGGGCAATTGCACATTATATTTTTAAATACTTCTGATAAATAAGTCCCTTTATGGTTCACAAACAGGTAAGGCATTGTAGCATGTTTTCTATTTTGGTCAATGCCATGGGATTAAAGGTATTTGTAGACTTAATTTCACATCCTTTTCTGGAATGCTAGATAGAAAACAGCACATCTGTGTTATGCCATTACATTTTAGCAACCCATTAGACAACAGCCTATCACAGGGCTGCACTTGGATCCGTGGCATTGCCTTTAGTTTAGTGTTCTATTTCCATGGCATACTTGTAATTGCACAGCTATCAATACTATCAGATTGCTGGCAGTGACTGCGGCACCAAAGAGACTCAACAACAGATTTAGCACATAATGACCCCACATAAAATAGCAACTTCTGTGTGGATAACCTCATGGGAATAGACATGAAGAAATAAATATTTGAAGGCCAATGCCTTTATAAAACAAACCAGTAGCTAAAACAAAAAACAAAAGCTTGACATATTGCTTATATTTGCAAAGCTACAGCACTCTCTTGAGTTTTTCTGAAATGAACCAAAAGAAACAAAACATGGAATATCAGTTGGCAATTATTTTTCCCTAAAACAATGACTTCATATGATAAGAACACAAAAATAGTTTGCTGTGTAAAAAAATAAAATGAAATGCATTTACACAGCAAGCAATGTACTCCTATATTTATTATTACATTGTATAATATCAAAATAATAATTTTACAATGTTTGCCCTTTTGAACAGAGATTTAGAAGTGGTCGCAGGTTGTTGTAATTCTGAGTATTGTTGTATGGGAGGTATCTGATTTTAATGTAATGCGTGTTTTATGGACTAAATAATATGTTTTCCTAAATAAATTTTGTATTCAAAAATAGAAGATGACAAAGGAAGGGCAAGAATGGGAAACCTCTGTCACTTGTGATATAGCTGGAATATTACTAAATAGTTTAATTTCCATCTCTATTAATAAAAAGGACTATAAAACATGTATCCAACAGACACTTTAAGGAGTGGTATATGTCCTTTGAACATGTCCTTAGAACTAAAAGTGTAAAAGAGCCACATATGAAAAGAATAGAAATCTTTCATGTTTTCATAGTTTAGATGTCATCTCCTTTAGATAAATGGTGCATCATTTCTTTTGCCTGGGCATGACTGTCTCGTGATAGATTATTTACAGTGACAGTTGTGAAACATTGAGTATGACAGTCAGTAACAGATTATCTACAGTAATATGTCTCAGTATTATAGTTACTGGGAGATTCTCCATTGTGACATCAGTCACTATGACAATTGATGATTTCGCATTTGCCCTATTTCAGTGTGTACTCTGCCTAGGTAGATTGTTCTCACTTTAGATTATATTCAGTGATATTAATTGGTGTTATAGTCAATGGCAGATGTAGCGACTTTAGGCAATATAACAAGATTTATGCAGTGATGTTAGGTGCTACAAAAGTTGAAAATTGAAGATTTTGTACAATGGCATTGGCTTGCTTCTAAGCTAGGAAAACAGATTGCATGATAGCAGCAGATAGTATAGACATAGACAAAGCTTGATTAAGACTGAGGAGTCCCAAGAGGATGAACAGGTTTGCCCCCTCCCCAATAAATAAGCCTGCATTAAGTTGTTAACCAACCGACCGTTAAACCCGACCTTGGTTCGGGTTTATCGATTTTGCAAAAATCGATAAACCCGAACTTTTCTCACTATTTAAATCCCCTCACTTACGCTGCGATGATCCGTTCTGTTCCAGCGTCGATCGCTAAAAAAAAATACTCCCCTTCTCCCCACAGCTCCTCCGGACACGTCTTCTATCTTCTTTCTTCATCCGGCGAGTACAGTGACGATCACCGGGGTTTCCCAGTGACGTCGCTGCATGCGTCAGTGCGGCGGGAGGCGGGCGGGAAATTTAAAATCCTTTGCATTGAACTCAATACAAAAAAGCTGTATTGAGTCCAATACAAAGAAATCCTTATATAATATATATATAATTGTATTATATATATATATTATATTAGTTACTGCACAGGTACATTTCATTATACACTATTTTTTTTTTTAAACTTTTTTTTTAAGATTTTTTTTTATGTTTTATAAAAAAAAATTTATTATTATATTTATAAAATTTTGGACATATTTCGGTGAGTTATGCGGTAATTCGGTGAATTATAAGTAAATATTGAGTAATTCAGTGAATTATACCCTACAATCTAAAATAAATTTTCATGCAAAAAAATTAACACTTTTTGCATGGAAGTTTGGAAAGAATTAGAATACCCGGCATTCGTGTAAGCGTCCCTCGGCGATTCCTGATGATGTCTGTGCGTGCGCCCGTCGATGGGGGTGGTAGCGGGAAATTCAAATATTTTGTTTTTGATTCAATACAAAGTCCTGTATGCAATCCAATACAAAATAATACAAAATTTATTTCTGTGGTTTTGTCTATAGGTATGTGACGTTGGACTCTGTTTTAAAATTTACCACACTAGGAAGGTGTTTTAGAAAAATATATTACTATACAGTATACCGAATTATCGCATTTTCAGTATTTTTCATTTATTTATGTATTCTTGTTTAAGCTGATTTTTGTGTCTTTTATTTAATTTTATTAAAAGTAATTTTTTTTTTTTTTACATGATTGTGTGTTTCAAACTTTTTTTATATTCATGATATCCACTAGAACCCTGTTCAGACATATTTCTGTAAGTTACAGGTCTACAATTTAAAAAAATGTCATGAAAAACAGTGTACCGCTTTTGGTACAGAAATCTAGACATTAGTGTAACGCCCAGGAGGTTAAATACCAAACAGATCTACACATTTAAAACCTTTTACAGATCATGTGTATAACCAAAGTGAGGGCCTGGAAATGATTCTTTGTCATTTGTGTGTACGCTATACATACATATATTGTGCCTGATTTACTAAAGCTCTCCAAGACTGGAGAAGATTGACTATCATGGAGAACCTGGACGATTTTTTAAAAATTATTTGCTATTAGTTGGCAAATGTTTTCAATCTTGAACCAGATCTATTTCAGGTATGCTGTAAGTGTGTTTTGTAATAGGCATTTAGGTATGTATGAACTTTTTAACTGCATTCTGGGCTTTTTGTTTGTTTGTTTTTTATTTTACAATTTAACTATTTTTTTAATTTTTAAAATATTGTAAAATACTTTTTTATATGACAAAATAAAGGTAGAAGGAGATGTCTGTTACTAAGACATTCTGGAGTACCTCATCTGTTGCTGCCCAGATTGTAAAGCTGTGAACCCAGAAGTGCCTAAAGTTAAGCTTCCAGATTCAGCTTGGCTTCTGTTCACTAAACCCAACTGCTTTCCATCCTGATATGTCATGTATCACTTTTGAAATTAGAAAGTGGATGGGTTAAAGGAATTTAGTAAAACGCAATAAGGCAATGCTAACAACACTCAGTTCACAAAAATGTAGTATGTTGTAAGCCCACAACAGGACTAGTGTTGATGTTTGAATTCGGGTTGTCCCTATATTCGACCCGAATATGGCTGTTCGAATTCGGGTATACCCGAACCGAATTTTGCTGCATTCGACAGCAAAAATTCGGGAAAAAAAAAAAATGTTTTTTTTTTCTTTAATTCGTTATTTTGTAGGTGTTGCTGAGGAAAGGGAAATCCTGATCAGGCTTTCCCTTTCTTCAGGGAGCAGAGCAATCAGCGGAGCTTTACTTTCCCTTTCCTCAGGGAGCAGAGCAATCAGCGGAGCTTTACTTTCCCTTTCCTCAGGGAGCAGAGCAATCAGCGGAGCTTTATGCTGACAGCTCTGCTCCCCTGATCCTGGAGGCAATACGAGGGCAATAGAAGTTGAATGGA
>NC_092862.1:94579425-94629774 GCF_032062135.1 Pyxicephalus adspersus
TCTACACAGTGCTGAAACAAACCCGAATTTTTCTCCCATTGACTTTAATGGCATTCGAATTCGAATTCGACCACCCGAATTTTTTTGCTATATTCGGCCGAATAGCTGTCGAATCGAATAGTGAGCTATTCGACCAACACTAAACAGGACCTTAAGGGCTGAGTGCAAGGGGGTGCCAGAAGCGACTTGTTAGCGCAGCAAAATAGCTAAAGGAATGGCCCTGACATACTCTTTTTTGAAGAATGTGACAAAAATACACTAAAATAATATAAACAGTAGCTCACTATAAAAGGAACTAAGCTGACCATAAAACCTCTGATAGCTGATTTGTTTACAACTCTGATTATGTTTATAACTCCTTCCACCAAAAATAAGCTTAGTTTGTCAGTTTTCTGACATACGTAAATTGGACAACTTTGAAGATCTCATATTTTTTTCTAAATAGTGTGAACAACTAGATAAGTCCTTTAGTGTATTGCTGGTAGTTTATCCTGAATAAAGGGAATTCACAATAATTCTAAAATCCCCTGTAGTTTCACATGATGCAGAATTTCAAAGTAATTTCCCAGATTTGTATCAATTACTTGCATTGTTTAGGAAACTAAAGTATTCAATTATGTAAAAACAGTACAGCTGGTGTACTAGAAAGCACAGTCATTGTTCAACAAAATCTTGTTTATAAGTGTTAAACAACTCCAATATTGTGATAAACATTGTTTTATTTGGACATATATTTTTATTGGCATTGTTCCCAATCAGTACATCTTATATTTTACCTTACTGCATTATAGCCAGCACTCCTGGTATATCAGGGACTACATCCTTGGTAATAGTTTCTGTGATGTGCATGGTTAACACAACAAAATAATAATGGAGTTTTTAATGCCACCATTTAGTGGATCTAAAAGGAATAGAGGACCTCCATGAGACTATGACAATGTAGTAAAGGTATAGGTCCACCAAAAGCAAGAAACCAATTTTACAAGCTGGGGATACTTTTGTGCCTAGCTTGGTGGGTAGGTAAATATGGTATGAGGAAGAGAGATAAATGACAGGCTTTTATAGGCAACAAGTATGCTTATATTAAAAAAGGTAACTTTATTAATTATTTATACTGTTCATCTAAAACTAGACAAAGTCCTACTGTGCTACATTTCTGCTAGGACAGTAATACTATGGTTGTATTATATTCATGGGTTACATAGCATGTCAGATATGTTACCTATGATAATGTGGTATAGAATTACTCATTTGGATATTATGAATGTGACCTTCATGTGAGATATGAATTTAAATAATCCATATTATTTAGTTATCATTAGAGGGTTTTAGAGTTTGAAATATTATTGGCTTTGCATTTAAAGCTATTTAAAAACAAGCCATTTAAAGTCAAGGCAGATAAAAAGAGATGTGATTTAAATCAGCTCTGTATTCAGTAATATATTATTAAACTATTGTTTAAGGAGCAGAAATACATGAACTCGACTTCAACATCAGCCTTTGACCTTAAACTGGGGTAGAGATAAGTACAAGACAGCACAAGAAGCCAATAACCATTCATTGTGCTGCAGTGTGCATGTGTTAGCAATGGTGCACATTGATAGAATAAAAGAGCAAAGTAAAAGATAGATGAGCTCAAATGTTCTGCTTTTCTTTTTATTGTTCAGGCATTACATAAGGAGCAGCTGGTAACTTGAGTAATTCGATTTCTGATAGGATCTCCTTAACTGAAACAGAAAAAATCTTTATCTTATAACACAACACATGGCAATGCATGGCTTTACATTACCATATGTTGTGATGCCATTAAAAAAGATTATCTTGTCAATGTACTAATACTTGCATAGCCTGGTACAGCTATGATCCCAGACCAAAGGAAAAATATAGATGTTTTATGAATAATTCCCTGAACAAAAAAAAAATCATGGACTCAATATGGCATGCATTGGTCATGATATCATTTTGATAAGCTCATGCAATATCACATTTATTTCTATATGTTCACATACATATACAATATATTGTCCAGAGTTCTGTTACTTTTTCACCAAGGTCCAATATTGATGATAAGAGAGCCAGACAGCTGGGTAGTCTTCTCCAGCACATCTCATAGATTCTCAATGTGGTTAAGAGCTGGTCTCTGTGGTCCAGTCCATATGTGAAAATGAAGTCATGTGTTCCTTGAACCACTCTTTAACATTTTGAGCCTTGTTACTGAACTTAGTCCTGACCTAATAAAGTAACCCAAGACCATTAAACTGCCCTTACAGGCTTGGGACTTTTTTTGTCCAGTAACTGTATTTGCCACACTAAGATGCCTAATCTGCGTCAACATGTTTGATTACATGGGTTTCCTTCAAGATAAAAATGTCCCAGAAGTGTCTGGTCTTGCATATTTTCTCCATATATTAACTCCATATATTCAAAGTAAAATCATGACTGCATAAGAAAAGTACAAATATGCAACTGCTGAACTGTGGCTTCACATTCAACTGTCTAGTAAATTGGAGGCTATGGTCAGCTTTATTATAGGAAAGCAACCAACATAAAGGTATTCTTCAAGTGTATCACTTTTTCACACACTTTTTATTTTACCACAGGTATAAATTTCAAGTAGGATAACTTTAACAAAATAGTCCCTTGGATAGCGAACTTTTAAACTAAGCCTTATCTAGAATACCTGCTGATTCTCAGATATGGTGGTATCACTGTATATCTTTCCTTTTTATCCTTCTCAGGGTTCCTTTAGTTTTCTTCTTTTGAATTGTACAGTGTCCAATGCCAATATATTTGAGCACCTGACCAAACTGCCAATGAAAATTTATAGAAGACAAAGGGCTACTGTGGTTAGATAAATGGTCCCTTCTTAGGCTGGCCTATGCAATTCTGTCTGAGCCCACTGTTGTTTTGAGCACTCTGCCAGTTACTAAACAAAAGTGCAAATATAAGACACTTTGAAAAGGCCAAGCTTTTTGAACTTTCATTGGTAATAATAGGCAATCTTGTCCATTACATTAATAAAAAGAAGAAGAACCATAAAATCAATATTGTGTGCTAACCTTTCATTTAAAGAAGGTTTGTTTTTGTGAAGCACTTACAAACAAACAACTTATATAGTATTAAAAATGGTTTTAGCATAACAAAAACATGGTAGGTATGTCATGGTCAGGAATTATCAGACAATGTCGAAAGTTGTTTTTGGCCAAACAATTGCAAGTAGTACCTACCTCCCCTGTTTTGCTTGTACAGAAACCCCTAGCAGCCAATAAAAATGGCCATTCCCATATGCATATATGTTACAGAATAGCAGTTTCCTCTTCATTCTGATTCTTGATATCAATGGTAGGACAGAGGCAAATGTTTATAATTTAAATACAATATATTTGAAATAGCAAGTAAATCCACTAAATAATTTTTACATAACTGCTAAAAACAGATATGTGTTTATGCTGTGGATGTAGGTGGATGTGCATTATTTTTCCTGTATCTGTTCTTCAAAAGAGCTTCTTAAAGCAAAACTAAACCTAGCACATACTTACCTGTCCCTGTTCTGTTGCGGGCGCTGCCATCATTTTCCTTCTTTTCTCATTCTGATCTTTGGCCATTTTGATTGGCCAGGCCGGGATGACTCTATTACTGCGCACCTGAGCCAAAGTTCCTTTAGCCCCAGCACCCATAGGGGAAGCCAGGATGTGCTGAGTATCCCAGCAAGCAATGCTGAGCAGTGCATGCAAAGCTCAACAAATTTTGACAGAGGATACTGTAATGAAGCAAAAAGGAATGCTTAATAAAGAAGGGATATCGCCTGTCTCTTTGTTCAATAAAGTCCTAAACGATCCCAACATTTTAAAGTGGACGTTTACTTCCATTTTTATAACCTGTTAAAAAAGAAGGAAATTCCTGTGGCTCTTTTGTCCATGTTCCACAGTGCTGCCATCTTATTATTATTATTATTAAACAGGATTTATATAGCGCCAACATATTACGCAGCGCTGTACATTAAATAGGATCTTACTTCACTTAAGCACATGTCCAATGGTTCTCACCCGATAATCGGCTCAGAGCCGATATCGGACGAGAATCTGGCGTGTGTACAGACCGAACGTCTGTGTCTGAACGACCGTCCTGGCGGATCCACAGACGATGGACGACTAATGATCCTAATGCAAGGTAAGGGGGAGAGCACACAGCAGGGTGCTGCTCCGTCATTTTCCCCCTATCTTCTGCATAGAGCAGAATGGTGCTGTATGTACAGCACAAAAAAAAAGAAGATACCAAATATGTAATTCTTAGAAACTTAGAATTAAAGTTATATGAGCATTGTAATGATAACTGATATAAATGGGTCAATGTACAGATGAATGAATTGGTGACTGGATCAGCAGTATACTAAGGTACATAAGGTAAATCATAATTTTATTTTATACTAGAAAAATCTAATGATGATGATGATGATGATGATGAAAAATGTCTATGACTGTTATTTTTTACATTTTCGAAAAAATTATATGTTCTTAGAAAATGAATATATTTCATAGTTCTGATGTAATTTCACAAGCAGAAAAACTGATACCGTGTAATAAACTTTCTTTCCAATGTCACATTCCCTGTATCACATCAGGGAACTAGTGAGTAAGAGCAGATGTGTACTAAGTGTAAAAACATGCAAGGAATACTCTGGATATTCAGTGCAGGTACTTTAAGACAGCTATATTCTCAAATCGCTCATCAAACTGATGAGATATTGTGGTTCTGAGTGAGAATGTTGAAATTTATACAGACATAACCTTTTTTAGCTGTAATTTAAACTTTCTAGCATTAAGTTACAGGAATTGTATTTATTGTTAATATTTGCTATATAAAAATATGGTTATTGGTTTATATAGAGATGATGTAATTATTTATTTATCAAAGCTTGGCTACATAAATTAGTATATGAAATATATTGGGGAAAATATGAAAAGCTGACTTGTTTTCAACAGATAAAATCAAATCTGATACTCAGAGTATACCCCAACTGAAACATTGAAGATTTTCTATCTGTTAGGGAACATCTACAGGTGGTAAAAATAAATTTCAGACAAACAGCTAAATATAGAGATGTTTTACCTGCCAAGTTATATGTTTTTCTATCCGTCTGGTTCTGAGAACACAATTCTGCTCACCCATCTTGCAGAGGAAGGGACACAATGTTTCTGTGTTGCCATTTCACTTTCCCTTACAGGTCTCATCCACACCCCCACCAGGCTGTAACTTGACTGTGAAATGGCTAGCAATAATCTAATGAGCTCTCCTGTACTCACACAGCTTGCATTTAAAAGAAATCTTTATGATATAATTTTAAATACTGAGCTGCATTTATTGCTGCCTTTTATATCTGCCTGGAATTTAGCTACTATTCTGCCTAAGCTCCAGCATAAAAAATCTACCTGCGTTTTGATCATGACCTCATCAGTCATCAGATGAGTGGAGGCAAGTAGGTTTTGCTAGATAGTACTAAAGAATTGAAAACAAACGTATTGGGAAAAAATGATAGAAATATACCAGAAATCTGGAAGAAAAGCTTTCATGGGGGGGACATTAATAAAGTAGTGGCACTCTGCTATGAACTATCAACTTATTTGTTCTTCACAATGAATGCCAAATTTATAAAAAGGCAATCCAACTTTGTATGGTGAGCTTCAGTGCTTTGATAATTGTACCATATTTACACCAAAGTGATAATAAGAAATGTACTTGAATTTGGCAAATGACCACAATTTGAAATACAATGCACATTCACTTACATTGCAATTGTGCGCATGATTTATGAAGAATTGTGTTTTTTGCAAAGGTGTCCATTAGGTGTTTGAAAAAACACCACTGATATTTACTTTTTCTATGGGAATCGCCACTACTAAAGTGGCAATCTCCATAATACTCGCCCATAAGGTGGTGATCAGGGCAGATTTGTACCTTAGTAATATATTGACAGTACTAGAAAAAGTGCCATGAAATACAAATATAATCAATTCCTTCATAAAAGTGGCGATCTTGTCAGCTGATCACAACTTCTAGAAATGCAGTGAACACAAAAGTGTCAATATATTACTAAATTGGTGATCAAATGAATCATCCTTCTATCTTGATCTTTGCATCTTGATCAGATTTCAGGTTGTGGAAGTAGTGGAATTGTTACCATTACATCCTTCACCATATTTCAGATAAAGTAGCACTTAACATGCTGTACTATTTGTAGGTAGTTTACATAGTTCCAATGTGAGTAGGGATGTTTTATGCCAAATTTATCTTCGAAAAAATTACTTTTGACAATAGTATATGCAGTGTTTTATGCTGAGAGGACATTTCTCCCCATGTGGCTTACATAAAAAAGACAATATGGTTCCAGATCTAGGGATCAAGTTTCTTGTTATCCTAGGTAACTAATCATATTTGACTGAAATAAGGGTACATTAAGAACACATTCAAGGCAAACAAAAATGGGGAAAAAACATTTATGCATTATAATTCGTCTTATGCCAAGATACGGTCTCTGCAAAATTCATTATCAGATTTACTACAATTTCTCACTTACGTACTCATAATGTTCTCTCTTTTTTGACAGTCCATTTTTCATTCAAAATATTTCCATTTCCATTGTGCTGCTATGATTAAACACAAGGCAGGAATGAATGGGTAATTGGGGGATCAAGTATGAAAACATATAAAAGGAAACACACATATGCACAAACCGCATTCATTGGGGTGGATTTCCTAAAAGGGTATATATCCAAACTGAAGCTCTGCTCAACTAAAAAACCTAAACATTTGTAGAAGAGGTTAAGAAAATAAAAGTGTCCCTTGGTATATAGCTGCATGATTGAAGTGATGGATCCTTAATGGGCAAAGAGAACATTTTCAAATGCGGTGTTAATCACATGCACATACACACACATTCTGTCCAAAAAAAATCACATGATGCCCTAAATTTGAAATCATGGGGAACATAGTATAATATTATTATTGTTATTATTACTAAACTATATTTATAAAGTACAAACATTTTACGTATTGCTGTACATTAAATAGGATTTGCAAATGATAGGCAGATATAGAAAATTACAGGAGGAGGAGAAGACCCTGCTCAAAAGAGCTTACAATCTAAGAGATAAGATGTAAATAAATCTTTACAACATAATATACAAGTCATTACATTCATACACATACATTTTAAAAGGCTTTGACTTGCATGGATGCCATTAAAGCAGTATATGTATATGTGAAATAGAGGAAAGCAAACAGTTGGGTAGTAAGTAGCATGGAGTGCAGTTGAACCCCCTTACTCTCCTTTTGACAATGTAATTTTACCCTGACAATACAACTTGAGCTCTACTTTTATCTAAGTAGGTCAAGGACCTGGCAGATTTAAAATAAATTAATTGTTATTCTTTTTCAATTAGGCTAAGGGCGTAGCTACTTTTACAATAAACATTTCCCTTTTTTATTTGAACAGTTGCGAATCAGTTAATAAACTGGATTTTGACATTTAATTAACATGTGCAAGTTTATAAAAAACAGTAGCAAAAGAATCATTCATTCTGTAACGATCATGGATGTAGCTCTAATATTTCCTTATTACAAGGATTGCAGAAACTAGATAGCTATAAAAGAACATTCTCAAGGAATCTACAAAACCTGCGGTCATATCTGTTATCTAAGCCTCTAATATTCCAGTTAAGTTACTTGAAAAGATCAACTTTGGTGATAAGTTGTTACTGAAGGAAACAATTAAACTCTTTCATATTGAACACATTGCCACAATGATTTCTATTGGAATTAGCATTGCTAAAACATGAACGTACAAAGATTTTTTTTTTTTTTTTAAAGGTAAGAGAACTGGGAGGCATGGATTTATTGATGTAATCTTTTTATACACACATCATTGATATTGAGTAAGTGACTGAAAAATAAGCTTATGCCATCAACCAATCTGCTTAATAACTGTAAAATCCATATGTGACGGTAATGAATGGAATGATTTGGGAGAACTTATACTTGTAGATTTTTTTAAGGGTAATTCAGTTAAGGTCATTTAGGGTTACCTTCATTGACACATTTGGGGATACATATTGTTTCACTACTATTATTATTTTTAATAACAGGACCAACATATTTAGCAGAGCTGGACATTGAATAGAGGTTGCAAAAAACAGATAGATATGGGCAGTAACACAGGAGGAGGAGAGGACCCTGCCCCGAAGAGCTTACAATCTAGGAGATTCACTAATAGGGTATTGATCTTGCATTTAGGTAACTTCTGATGTTAATTTCACATTTTTGCATTCATGTACTGTATGTATTGTACAATATATTGCCTGATCAATAGATTTCACTGTGAAAAGAAGCAATAAAGCGGAACTGTTGTGTGGTGCTACAGCTTAAAAGCAGAGTAGTGAACAAATATGGATACCATGTGTACACATAAATGATACCTTGTCATACAAGTAAGATTTATTCAAATTATTAACAAATAATGATTATTACCATAACACTATCTTTCGTCTCTACAGCACGCATATGCAAAAAAAATAAAACATGGTGCATGGTCCTCTTCTCCTCCTGTGTCACTGTTTTTATCTGTCATTTGCAACCCTTATTTATTGTACAGCACTGTGCAATATGTTAGTGCTATATAAATCCTGTTTAATAATAATAAAAATAATAATTTTATTAATGTTCAAGGTTTATAAAAGGTGTGAATCTCACGTTCTATATCAGGAAACTGCAAATAAAATTCTGGGATTGCAGGTTGCAGTTCTTTGGTAGTCTGTTAGTTTTTTTTATAAACATTTTATTTTTAAATTAATAGGAATACAAACCTAACTTTTGCAAAGCTAACCACAGTTTAGTAAAAATTGTTTAAAAAAATGCCTCTGAACACACACATTTCAAAAAATGTTTTTGTTCTTTTTGTGGAAAGGATATTAGGTCTAATTATTAAAGCTCTCCAAGACTGAAAAGGATAGGCTGTCTTGGGTGAACCTAAGTGATCCAGCAATCCAGGAATGAAATTCTTAAAAATCTTTTACCAGTTGGCAAATGTCAGTAGTCTGAACTGAACTGAAACAGATCAAATCCAGATCTGCTGGATCACCCAAGTTCTCCAATGATAGTCTTTATTCTCTAGTCTTGAACAGCTGTTAAGTGAACCTATGACCAAAATGTTTACTTTTATATAAGGTAAAAATTTGCTTGTTTTCTTTTTACTCTACCAAACGATTTTTTAGTTTTTTATAAAGCGGAGGGGGAATATGTTTTTGTGATTGAATGGGAGCGCAGAGCCTCCTGGTATACCTACTTCATGTACCCCAGGATGCTTCAGGCTGCTCCTTCTGTGCATTCCTTATCCTGGGCGTGTGCGGAAGGGGCTTTCAGGAACCGAAAGAAAGTGCTCATCTCATGCATGTGCAGTTTAAGGTCGGGTGATATAGCCAAAAGAAGGAAGAAGATAGCAGCACCTGGTCGGTGGAAGTGCTGGGACAAAGGAGGATTCCAGGATGGCACAAGACTTAATTGAGGCCAAGTATGGGGGGATCAGGGGCTCTGTGGAAATAAAGAGAAGTGGTGTTTTTTTTTTAGCACAGTTCTGCTTTAATAAATTAGGCCCATTTACTCACCCAGTACCTACTTATCTTTTTCCGAATTCCCTCTGAAAAATTGAGGGATGCCCATCAGTTGCTGTAAATATTAGACAGTCTTATTGTTGTTGCACTTTTATATTGATCATCCGCTCTTGAAAAAATGCTTACTTGATTAACAACCTTCCTATTTGTATATGTTGGTTCACACAGGTACTGCTAAATAGTCTATCTCATGAATGTGATCAATTCTAGATTAATTATAAAAAAAATTTATAATCTGCCCTGTGGTTATTGATTATTCTGCCACTACTTTGTTAAAAACATAAAATTGTGTTTTTCCCAAGCAAATCAACACCATGTTGTGTTCAGTTCACAGGACAAGAAATACACTTCTAACTAGCAGTCAATGTCTAAAGAAATATGGTGCAAGTAAAAATATCATCTATTTTAACATAAAGGAAAGGTTGTGTACTCATAAATGAACAGTAAGTTGTTAAATGTTTCCTGAGACGTCATCACATATCAAGCATAATGTTAACCTCTCAAGAGGGAACAATACATCAGTCCTTTACGTCCAGTTGACAGCTAGAAATGAATAAATATTATTTTTCACCTCTTTGCTATTACACATGGAGCTAGTTAACCTTACATGGGTCATAGTAGGGTTGAACTATTTAATCTTACTGGTCATTCTGTGGTGTATTGGTAGAGAATACGACAAGCATAAACACTGACTTATACTGTGATACGGATGTAGAAGTCTTCATGTCTCCCCTAGGAAACACAAATCAGAAATCATCTTGTACAAGCTAGAGAGGTAGAGTAATCTGTTGGCTAAATATACCATGTGTAGTGTAATGTTGCTACATTATATACTATCCTGCGCCACAGATGAGTTTATAACACCTCATTATAGATCTCTGGAGTATACAGGTTCTGGTTATTCTGGTTAGAGTAAATAGTGGAACTGTGATGTGGAGATATCTCCTTAATAAAGCCTCTTCACAGAACAAGGATTCAAATGCATGCACACGAAGACAAGATAGGGAACTAGAGAAAGCTAAATAGGTTGCTGTGTTGTATTGTTTTTTCTATAGGTTTTAGAATTGTATAAAATGTAGTCATGATCTGACTTTGGGGTTGTGTTCTTCTGTGACTCCACCAAAATGACTTCATCTCTGGTAGTTACTTTTGAAGGGCATTTTAATTAGTGTCCATGATACTTATATTTGGGGGCTTCATGGAACCTATTACTCAAGCTAGTGAGGTGCAACTATTTATTAGACTGGCTTCTACTAGGTAGAATTTAGGATTTAGGTAGGATTTATTTCTTTCACACGTTCTTTACTGTTCAATGCATTTTTAGTTTTATCTTTATTTTTCTGTGATATGCATCTATCTTATAAAAGATCAAAAGGGACATTTCAACAGTCTCTTTTCTAGTATTACTCTTTAGTTTATACCACCTTTCCCCTCCTACAAAACTGTGTGCCATCTAAAATGATTATTTGTCATCTCATTTACACCTCAGTTTAAAAAATCAATATTTTGTAAATATCATTTTATAGAATCTCAAACTGACAAACTGCTTGACTTGATGCCAACCATTCCTGAACTGTGTTGGTGTTGTAATCTGGAGATGGATACCATGTTGTACATATTTTGGTCCGGCCTGGGCTTATGTGTTTTTGAGATAGTGTCCCCTTACTTTTTTTAAATGTATGGACGCTCATATTCCAGAGTCTCCCATTCTTTCTCCTACATCATAATACCATCTGCCTGAACAGATATAACAGATATAAAAATTCAGTACTGAAACCTTTTGCAAATACTGCTAAATAATGCACCTCTCTATACTGGAGGAAGCCTAGGTCTCCTCCTATAACACTGTGGTTACACAACGATTACATGCATTAGGCAGATTTATAGGTGGATAAGTAAGGGCATACCAAGGGCACTGTGCATGAGTTTGAGAAAACTGGTTCCACTGGAAGGAATTATTAAGCTCTCCTGAACACAGTTGTCATTTGCAACAGAACTGCTTGACCCCATAGGATTATTCTCAAAAGGTACAAATCTATGATCAAAGATGCAGGTTCACACTGTTGTATGTTTTGCTTTTGGCAAAGTCTGTATCCACACTGGATACCTAGTAATTTCACCACCACTCCTTTAACTTTTTCATAGCATGTTATAAATGATGAATTATTATGTAGGTTTTTAACGCTAACATTTCATACAGGTCCCTTGGAGGAGCTCCAATGTATCTACTAGAGTTTAATGTTTTAACACAGTTTAAAGCAAATTTTAGGGTATGTTTTGGGAATGAAGGTGAATACCTAACATCAGGGAAAAAATGTAAACATTTTTTGCAGATAGTTTCGTAGTGAAGATTTGAATCTAAAACAATAGTGCTACAAGGCAAAAGTGCCATTGAGACACAATGCCACAATGCTACCTACCAGTCGTCAGCAGCCATAGAGCAGGAGCAAATAACATGGTTATTCTCCCATAAAAACTCTTTACCATTAAAAGCAGACTACAATTTAATTTTACAGATCCAAGTGGGCCTCAACTCTTAAACCAGGCCCTAGGTGCTGCAGAGCAGTATATACACATTTTGCATAATGCATTTACAAAGTCCTAATGTAACAATATAGGTCCTTTGACAGGTGTGGCGGAACAGTATAAGTCAATAAGGACTGTAGAATAAAGTAGACCAGGTGCTGGCTGTTTGGTTTATCGTGTTCTAAAGTAAGTAACTTTCTTTTACTTACGTTATTGCACACATTTGCTCCTAGTGGCCTAAACCACTGCAGAAACAAAGACCAAAGACCTGCTTTGGCACATATGTGAATATAGCTTTTCTTTGTGTTGTTACAGCAATACACAACTCCTACAATACTTATTCACTTTTACATCTCCTAACAGAAAACTGAGTATAGCCGTTAAGCCATTTGAAATCCTGAAATCTCACCAAAAAAAATTATTAGATGGACAATGTCACTAAAATAATAGTCCTTCGTCTTGTTTTCCATGAGTCACAGGGAAGCTTCTCATCATTAAAAGCCCCCAAAACGCAGAGGTGTTTGATTGCTAAAATATATAACTTTGCATTTCTTTGCCGTAAATCACTAATGAAAAAATAAAGCAATACGTTCCTACAGCTTCTATGGACAGACCTCAAGAATATTTTAAACATATGTGTTTTTCTTTCCCTTCTGTCAGCTTATCAGACACAACTACTTCCAAGCTCATTTTATAAAATGAGTGATAAATATGGCCGGATGAGACCTACATATTGATTTAATGGGAACAGTCTTTTCCGATTATATGCTTGGCTTAGGAAACAAGCAGTGTTTTTGCACCTGGCTATCCCAGCCAATACATCTACACTAAATAGGCCAGTGATGGCTAAGATTGTAATCACTATGACTGATCACAAATCATAGTTAAGTCGACTTCAATTGCGATCAGCTACAGAAATGCAAGTTACCAAACCACCCACAAATATGCTTTAAAATACAGACTGACTACAATAGGAAGGATTAGAGAAAACACTTTCACCATACCAGATGTGCAACAAAATAAGCTGTTCTTGCAGAATATGTTCCAGGATGAAAAAAATATAATTGTGGCTTAGCGTCATGCGCAGTAAGTTTCAAACACTTTAAAGCCTAACTCCAGGGAAAATAGAAAACTAATGGCAGCAGGCACTCTCCTTTTATCTTCAAAGCTCCGAGTGGATATATCTTTAATTACAATGCAGGATTGCTGGTTCAACATTGTACGTGATGATGTCAGGCCTGCAACTGATGGATGAAGCAATGAACAGAATATGTTACAGGGATTGGTTGCATGAGAGGAGGAGGGCAAAAGGATGGTGATCTCTTCTAATTTCATTTATTTATTTTTATTTATATTCATTTCCTACGCTAAAGGCATATGGTGAGTTACTCTGCGGCCATCTATGTGCCTTAACCCTAAGTATCCTTGGTTGCAAATGCTTTCCTAACCCTAGCCAGGGAAACAGCTGTTACTCCAGAATATAATTTATCTGAACAAGGACCTTTTAGGATCTCATTGAAAATAATAAAAATGTTTATCAAATTACATATACATAACAATTAATTAAAGCCAATATGATATTTTAGTAAATATGTTTAGATTTTACCTTTAACTATTAGCATAACCGGGAGAGTGTTACATATTTCTGGGACCAACACCACTTGTTAGAGCCAGTAATGATGTTTTCAATTTTATATTTTATATTTTTTTATATTTTATATTTTCAATTTTATAGTGGTGGTATTCTAGCCACAACTGTTGGGAAGGTAACATTTTCCTATCGGACACCTAATAAATTGGCTTTAGTGGGGGATCCCATAGACTTAAAAATTATTTTAGGGGTTTTATAGAGATATAAAAAAAAGCTTAAAAAAGATTTTAATGACTTAAATAACATCCAATTCAAGGAAAACATTATGGGAACGATACAGTTTAGTAAAATTGTTGGTCTCTTCTAAAAGTTTTAGTTGCCTGGCAGTCATGTTTCTCCAGTGTTGTGTTTTTGGGTACTAATTTGGAAAGGTCACTCAGCATAGTCAGTATATGTATTTTTCTCAGTAATGGATTCCTTTTCAGTTTCCAATCTATTATGCATACACTGGTGCTGAAATACACAGAATATTACTAAGAAGTTTGTATTTCTGTCAAGAATCCTAGTATGTGCTGTTTCATATTGAGAATTATTTGAAGAAACGCAGCTCTTTTCATTTAATATTTATTTTATTTATCTCTCTGTTGGCCTTATCCTTTCCTACTTTCCCAGTTATACAGCCTCCATAAGACCCTGACTCCTCACACTACTTAGAGTGTGTCGGTGTCCTGGCTGCGGATACTGTGTTTACTTCATCTGCTCCTAGAGGACAGAGCAGTGATGAAGGGTTCAGGATATGGGGCCACAATGTTCAGAAGGTTGCATCTCACACTCCTGGAAGTGTTTAATACCAAATAGAGGCTGCATAGTTGGAACAGAGCAAAGGAACAAATTATTGGATACCAAAGAGGTCAGTATAAAAGCTCCTCCTTTTGCAAGAAACTAACAAGGCCAGTTTAAATGAAACATTTATTAAGGGGACTATGGAGGCTAATGTATCCTTCATAAAATTCCAGCTTTTACAGTCACTGGCAAGTGTAAAGATCAGAAGTATGGATGAGGTCTTAGCTGAGTTTGCACAAACTTTAGGTGCTCACACTTTTCCAATTAAGAGAATAGAAAAAAAATGAGTTACCGGGTTAGTTTGTTACTCAGTATCAAAAAAAAAGGTCACCAACAGTTGTTAAGCAGATATGATTAAAAAAACAACAACAAAAAAACACTACTTTTACTACATGCACTTTGGCTCGTGAAGCACTGTGCTGCTCTCTGCAATTATAATGACCACATTACTAAAAGTTGTCAAGAACATTCACCTTTAAATTAAACAGTTTGTTTTCTAAGTAATCTTGAGTAGTCATTATGATTCCACTATGGTCCACAAATACATTAAAGTTATACATGATGACTAACAAATGTTGTCATAATATACACGTAACTATCCTATAATATATCCTGGTTTTATAGATTTTGTTGCACAAACTAATTGTACTTTCACTGATTACAATAAAATTACTGAAATACAAAAAAAAATGTTGTTCCAAAAAAGATGAACACATCTTTAAACAAATCTTCCAGTTTCTTCTTTTCCCCTGGCTTACCACAGTAAAAAAAACTCTAGCAGTAGTTTCAATTTTCAAATGTATGTTTTTGCAAAGACAATTTTCACTTCATTTTACCTCATTCCTTATCGCTTGCCATATACATTTCTCTAGATGTTTTTTTTCAATCAAAATTGTAATCTTAAATACGATCAATATAAACTGATGTTTGTAATTGACTACAAGTATTCAATGTACCATCCAAATGTTGCTTTTTACATATAAAAATGTTTAGATTTCAATTTGATGGATAACTAATCCACAAAAAAACACCTTGTCTGATTTATTTTTATTCACCTTTTTAATCATATCTGTTGTCTAGCAGATCAAAAATATTGCATAGTATATAGCTAGTTTAAACTAAGTAAAAGTCACTGTGTCTTCTTGTTTTTTACGTCTTTATGAGTCTGCTTCATGTCCTGGGTGCAAAACTGGGTGGTCCTAAATTATAACAAAGACACCCTTCGTATGTTTTCTATTTGTTAATGTGTTGGTATAGTGTTTACGTACATATGCAATTTCATAATTAATAGAGGTTACCTGGGGCAGAATTGGTTTTCTGTATCATAGGTTAAATTCAGACTAGTAATTTTGGCAAATAGTTTTTCTGCTCGAAGATGCTTGGAAAAAAATGTTTACCATTGGACCAAACAGGTCCAGTTATTATCCTTTTTTGATAAACAGTAGGAGGCAGCAGTTTTGCCATTCATTGCCATTATTTTAAAGAAGCCTATCAGTGACAGCCCATTACCATTCCCAAGCACTCCAAGCAGGGGTAGTAAACAATGTGGTAAAATGCTCTAGTCTTAACCCAACCTTAGTCACTATCCTTTACCCTCTATAGAAGTGTTTCTCAACCAGAGGAAGCCAATTAACCTAACTGCATGTTTTTGAAATTTGGGAGGCAACACGAATACCAAGAGCAAACCCACGCAAACACAGGGAGAACATGGAAACTGTATGCAGATAGTGCCCTGGGCAAAATTCAAGCCTGGGACCTAGCACTGCAAAGGCCAAAGGGCTATCCCTTGGGATTCTTTGAGCAATAAGCAATGTGTTCCTCTCAGGTCACTTTAAGTGACACCAATTATCTTTTCGGCTATCTGTAAGAATGAAATTCTTCCTATTATTCAGGAATATAAGAGATATTCTTTCCACTGACCACCACACTAATGTTCTGTAAGGTGTGGATATAGTAAGTATAGCAAGGGGTCCCTGAAGACCTGAAAGTTTTTTTTAAGGGTTGCAAGTTCTACCACGATCAAGATCATGTAATCATCCATCGCAGACACTATTTCGAAACAACTGTTTGTAACTTCTAGAAAACAGTACAGTGTGCTTATTTTCCTTCATTTGTTTGAATTCATGACAGTTCTTGTGGAAAATTTGATTACAATAATCTGAGTTATACAGGAAATGTAGTTAAAATAAATCTGTTCTTAAACATATATCACCAGTTACTGAATTTTTCATAATATGTTTCCCAGCAGCTTGTGGGGCTTTCAGCAATATATTTTAAGAACCTGGTTGAGGCAATTTCAAAAGTAATTTAATGCTGTTTTGTTTTGTTTTTTACTACATTTGCTATTTACGCTACAGAAATTTTTTCATAACATACATAGCTTTAACTACACATCTGCATCTATTAAAGCTGAACTCAGCCTTACCTTTAGTCTTGTACAGTTGTACAGGTTCTTCTCCTGTGAAGAAATTCATACTATGATTTTACTGTAGAAAGTCACTTTTAGCAGTCTGCATTAGAAGCTGTAGCGAATCATATAGAGATTACCTGATTTGACATGAGGACATCCAGAATGATCTAGCCCTTTTTTCCTCCCAGCATTTCTGTCCCTGGCCTGCGCCTTTAAATTATTGAATTTCAGTTCTTGCAATCATGAGGACTTAGCACAACATGTAAGCATTATCACAGCTTCCTGTTTTCTTGAATGTATGTACAGCATCATAACTTTTAACTTTAAAACTTAAGAGACACATTGGGACAGAAACCAAATACAGTTCTTTTAGTGCATGGTGGCAAATGTTTGCATGGCTATATTGTGCTATATTTTGGGTAAGACTTAAATGGTCATGGTTAAATAAATTCTAAGCCTACCAATAATATTTATATATATTATGGTCCAAAAGTCCTTTTACCCCACAAAATATGCCCTAACTACTACGGCTAAAGTAACAGTCCCATATAAAGAACATTCAAAGAAAGATAAAACAGAGTGAATATGGTGAGATTATACTTAGTCTGAGCCCATCTTCACAAACTTAACATTATTAAAATGGTTTCAAATTACATAGCACTTTGGAACTGTTGGAACTGTTGGAAAATTACCATTTTGGTCAGAAAACAACATAGATTAAAGCGGAACTAAGCTTAAATAGGAAAAACCAGTGAACAGGCAAGTTCATTATTGCAGAAGGACATGAAAATGAATAAAGAAGATCAATAAAATAGACTTAACTGCTGACTTGCAATTTTTTCTTCACTAAAGAAAAGCACAGCTCAGTGTACAACCCTGGCATAGATGGATGCTGGGAAAGAATACAATCTCACACACATGCATGAGAGTTGCATCTTTCTAGCCTTGCCAATCAGGATGACCAAAGATCCTGAACCATGAAAAGGAGCAGTTGAAGATATCAGAACCCTTCTGTTTACATCTGCTGGTCCCTTCTACAATAAAGAACCCATGATGCTCATAATATTTTAGTAGTTAAGTGTAGTTTTGTGGGGTTTAAGACTATGCAATATATAACAAAATGCTGGGGAGTTAGAACACCCAACATCGTTGGGAGGAATAAATGCCCAGCATATAGCAGGAACAAACATATCTGGTGGTGGCAGTCAGTTCAAGTAAATGAAGAAAAGTGCCTGGTGTCAGTGTCCGGCAGAAAAAAAAAAAAAAAGTTAAAACTGGGAAATTAAAATAAAAAGGGTTGGAGGGGACTAGACAGTTACGGTAGAGTTTGTTTTGAGCTAGGGAGGTACAGTGGGGATGTGAGGGGTAAAGTGGATGATTTTGAAGAGTGGAAAAATAAAAAGATCTTTTATGTAAAAAATGAGCCCAGAGCTAGTCTTCTGTCTTTAGGTCTCTTTAAAAAAAACTCCTCCTAGTAGTAGTTACATTGAACTGAATTTGTCCTTGTAATACTAAGAATGTTTTAAAAACTACTTTCCAAACTACTTCACCGGAGCTCTTCACTCTCAGGTACATGGAACAAGAACATAGAGTATTAGCCTTAATATACAGTAGCCTTTAGCTGTGATTTTAAAGTAAGACCTCTGTATTCCATTTCACAAACATTCACCTACTATTGTTTGGGTGTTTGTTTGGCATTTATTTTTTTGTTTTTCTTTAACAGTAATAGACATTTAACATAAATTTATAAAAGTTTTTACTGCAAATTGAATAGTGTGTGGAGCAAGTAAAAAAGAATTCATATTTGTATTGTTCAAGTAGTTGTCACATATCCCTTAACACCTTTATTGGCAAACCTCTCCTGCTTGGATCTCTCTGCCAGGTTATAATAAGGTAACAAATACACTGATTGAAACAGATTGAATCGGGCAACAGTCCAACATAATCTGAACAAAAGTCAAAAAGGTAAAAGATACCTACGCAAGTCAAGCTCTTGAAAGATCAAAAGAATATTCTCAAGTTTTCATGGCTCATTTTGTTCTACATGCCATCAATCCATAAAGGCCTGATCATTTTTCTTTTGTTTAATTGTAATAAAAATGCCTTAGAGATTTATTCTTTAATAGAAGCAGATAGTCAAGGCACATTCCAACAAAATATTTTACTTTAGTTTAGAAATTCAAAAAGAACCCAGAGCTTCCAGTCCAACATCTGTACCTAAAAAACGACTTTTTTAATGTAATTCTTACTAGTTCCCACAGATACACTGCAAAATGTTATGAAATCCCTGCCAGATGAGTAAAGACTATTATGACTACTTATTGCCAAAGTTTTGGAATTGGATGTCCAACAACTCTATATGTGTGTGATAGTTATGTGTCCACTAACATATGTATTGTATGTTTAAGTTTTGCACCCATTCTGTTAGCAGGTATGTAATGTCTTGGAATAAATCCCATTAAAACACTCCTCTTATTCAAAGGAATGATATACCAGTCCCAGTTTTTTGCCTACATAAAACAGGCAAAAAAAATAGAACACAATAAATTCTTGTGAAAGCCTAGTTATTACCTGATCAAATTATAAATATGCTCTTATGTGTGTATGTGTTTGCATGCACAGTCCGTGTGTGCACGCTATTTGTAAAACGCACCTACCCCGATCAACTGAGCATGGGCCAAGAATAGTTGCTACTGCTGTAAACAATCCTTATATATTTCAAAAAATCTTTAAACATATAAATAAATTTATATATATATTATATATATACTGGGTCTTTTTTGTTGATGTCGGATGGTTGTCTTGATGCCAATGGCTCTGTAGCATTGCCTGGCTTGTGGACAGTTGCCCATACATGATCTGTCCACCTATGTATGTATCTACAAAATAAAAAAGCATGCACCTGACTCCTACCACTGATTGTTTTAGGTAAATACATCATGGTCAGAAAAATACCATATATTATACATGGAAAAAAAAATCTGTTGCTGTCAACTTGGTTCAAGATATGGATGGTGCTTTTTTTGTTGTTATGCTGCGGTTCTGCTAACAATACAGTGTGGGGGGAGTGACTCTAACTATCTTGTCTGTAATAGATATGCCAACCCCATAATACGTCAAAATGAAGAAATATTGAGAAAAGACTGGTGTTTACTTGGCAAAAAGAGATATTCAAATATATTCATTTATATAACATCCAAAGTGCAAATCACAATAGGGATCAATTACAAAAACGCTAAAGCGGTTCAGGGATGCCTTAGACTGAATGTCTTTTATATCACTTCTTTTTGTTTTTGTAATTGATCCCTATTGTGATTTGCACTTTGGATGTTATATAAATTAATATATTTGAATATCTCTTTTTGCCAAGTAAACCCCAGTCTTTTCTCATTATTTCTTCATTTCGCCGTTCTGCTAAACCACAGACAAATTTATTATTAGAATTTTTAATTCTTTAGCTATGTGTCATTACCCAACTTTACTGGTTTCCCTGCCTTTTTTAGGAGGCAAGTAGTAGCTTTAGAAAAAATACCTTGCCTCTATAAATCTAGAAGGATATTTGGGTACTCAGCATGTTTTCTTTTTCGGAAAAAGCCATAGTGGAAATGTTTTAAACATTTACTAATTAAGCTCTAGGCTTTACTGATGTAGTGCATGGATTCTTTTCATCTGCCCTTAATTCAGGTATCTATTAAAAGAACAACTTATATGTTAGGTAAACCTATTCAGCCTTGGAGTGGCTTGGCAGCCAGAAGTATGGAAAACAGTGAAAAAGTAAAGAAATGATTTTTTCAGCTACACATTAGGCTAGTGACCCACAATAGATAAAAATACAACTTTATTTTATAAGTATATGAAATGCAACCTAATTACTGGCAACAATAGTATTTTTAAGTAATGGGGGTTTCCACTTTTAAATGACTACTTTATTGTATTAGGCACATTATCGTGCAAACTTTAATAGTTTATTTATTCTTTTGTTGATTTCCTTCTCTAAATGAAAGCATATCTATATCTTACCCACACTAAGACAGCACAAGAACGGTACAAAAATCTAGTGTATAATAATTTTCTCTAGCTATTCAGAAAGTCCCTTAATGTGTACTTTTGTATTAATTTAATGGCAGTACTAGCAAGTCTTTAGTCTTACCTTTGCTTTTCTGTCCCTCACTTTTTTATTTTGGAAAAATAAAAATAAAAGGTAAACATTTTGGTATTGACATAATAGACCCAAAAGGAGAAATGTACTTCTCAAAATACAGTTATTTTATTTACTTATAGCACATTGGACACAGTGGACGGGACTTTACAGAGAACATATATCCTTTCACATTAGTGATTGTCTAACAAGTAAAATGATAATGTTGTCATAGGGCCTTATGCACAAGACAACAGTTATAACCACCATGCCATCCACAAACGTTGGCTTAATCTAAGGAGGGGGGGGGGGTGAAGTAGTGTGGTGTTGATCTCCAGAAAGTGACTTCTCATGGTGACTTTTTTTATTTCAGTGGGAAATGAATTATCAGCTAACTACTACTCTTTGGTCTGAAGCTGACACCCCTTCCTCCTCTAAAGAAAGAAAATGTGTTATAGCAGAATGGTTGGAACCCGGCCTATGGGGCACCAAAGTCTAATTTTGCACATGGTACTGTTAAAAATGATGGCCATTCCTAAACGCTATCTTTTATTATAGTGTTCCAATGCCACAGAAATACATAACATTTTTTCACAATCCTCCTATGACAAGTTTAAAGAGGAAAGTCCACAATTGTAAAAAGAGTTTTATATGTCTGAAAAAAGCAGTTCAGATGTGGATGTTTGCTAATGCCAAATGTTAAACATGACAATGAAAAATAATCAGGTACAGCATATAGTTCTTATAAATACTTTCATACTGTACTTTGTGTTCATGTGTGGTTAACTGTATATTTTTTATATATTCAGAGTTTCCTTTTGTTTGAAATATAACCTACATTGTGAATGAGAAAATATTAATAAAATCTATGTTTTAATTTTAACAGAATATTCTTTATTCACAATAAAAACTGTTTGCAGAATGAAAGTTCATTTCTTGGCTAAAGAATTAAGCTTCTAGTTATGTAGCGTTTCCTTAACTTCACTGTTGTTATATGGGGAAGCAAGAAATGGAGACTAATTCAATCCTCACAGCTCATGTAAAATCGTAACTTTAATGTTGATATGATTTACTCAGTGTTTTCCAGGCTTGTGCTGCCCAAAAAGGCCTGATCTATTGCCACAGAGAGAGGATGGAAAGCTAGCTGGGATGCAAACCAATCTTAAACCGACTGCTATAGTAATTCTTTTAAATGCCCTTCTGAGCGACATTAGAACTCCAACATCCTCCCAAAGGATTGCATATAAAACAGGATTTTGCAATGAAACCTGAACAAGGATTTTTAAAGAGATTATTTTATCTGATAATTTTCTATCTGATTTTCTAGTAGACACTGAAAATTATGTCCCTCCTTCCCTGTTCTACATGTCTACGTATTCCATAGCAAATAGCTTTATCAGACAACATGTAAAAAAAACATTCTATTGTTCAGCATTAGCAATTGCTTTGATGTGGTAACACACAATAGGGAAACGTGTCAACTTCAACCACAATATTATTTCATAACAATCAGCAGTTGTCTTTACAATATGATGTGTTACTGGATATGGAACGTGTACATATTATTGCTTGATGCAAACTGGATATTTATAGCCCCAAAGGTTATATTGTATCAACCGTTGTGACATGAAGCAATAAACTAAATTTCAGTGAAATTAGAAGGATACATATGAAACATCCTTCATAGTAGTACTTTATTCATATTACTGGTTCTGTATGAAACCTACAAAATTCAAAATTGATTGTAATCTGTACAAAAAATTGTGTTCAGTCTAGTCTACTTATTTGGAAATCCTAAAGCAAACACTAGACTAGCCCTTGAGAACCAGCACCAAAGGTGGAGTACACAAAGCATGTGTGTTCCAGGGATAGGGACAACATAGACTTGGTAGACATCCTGAAACCACTGATAATATTGAAACTGTAAACAATGCAACATAATATTTTGGCACTATATCAATACGTTATAATAAATAATACTGTATAAATAGGTAGACATTTTGCAAATCTGTACTAACTCCATGGTTGCTACATCTATTGGCTTTGACCAATTGAAGCTGAATAACATAAGATGCTTTTTAAATGTTTATAAAAAAGCCAGATGCTAAACTCATGGCCATGCAATAAGGAAATGTCAGCTTTTCTTTAAGGCTTCTAAGACAAGTGTATGGCTTTAGTGCAGTTCAGTGTAACCAAGGTGGCCTTTGAAAACAAATCTCAAGTACCTGCTGTTTATGCTTTACAGAATCCCAAGGCATATCCTATATTCATGGGAAAAGAGTATAAAATTGCGGTTATGGTACAACATGACTTCTTTGTTTAGACCTGCCACCCAACAGAAAAGTTTTAAGTCAGTCACACAACAGTGTTGCAGCTGCTATAACAGTAAATTTTTTCCACTTCCATTGGAATGCACCATACCAGTTACAGGGTATTTTTCTTTGTCTACTGTTGGTACTTGTGGTGGTTTAAACAAATGAATTCAAACCACATTAAATGGACACAGGCATCTTTATGTGGCTTTAATTTGTTTGTTATGCATTTAACTCATTTCAGTTGAATAAGGTTTTGCTGAAAGCATGACATACACATCAAACAGCATGGATTTTTAAGAAGCTTTTATGTTTTGATCCATGGTCATGAACACTTCAAAAGTAGGTAGACAAGAACATCAGCAGTGTGAAAAAAAATCACAATAAACAATGACATGTAATATATTTAAAAAGGAAATGTCTAAGACAGATTGGGACAAGGCAAACAATGATTTGTGATTCACGACTGCTAGCTTTTTAGATCACATAATCTTACACAACAGCAGTGCTAAGGAACTTATCTTCCGTATTCAACACACTTAGGTAAATAGGTTATGTTGCAATTGGACATGTTACAATTTTTTTCCTCAAACAGATCTACAGGCAAACAGATAAACACAAAAGTTCAAATACAAACTGTATATGTGAACTTTCTTATCTGCCAAGGGATTTGTAATTCTTTATAGTTATGCTTGTGATTTGAGCATAATATTTTCACCATATTGGCTCTGATGTTCTGTCCTTGAAACATTGGGCCTGATGTACCAAAGCTATCAAAGACTGGTAGACTACCATTAGAGAACCTGGGTAAAATCCCAGCATACATCTGGTCCAGTATTGAAAACATTTGTCAAATAATAGCAAATTATTTTCAAGAAATCTATTCCAGGTGCAATGGAGACCTCTTGAAATGGAGTCTTGGGGAACTTTAATAAATCAGGCCTATAATGCAAGTTGTAGGGATAATGGTGTGCAGGTTATCTGTAGACTTTAGAAATAAAAGACTAATAGAACATTCAACCCCTTACCAGTCTATTACAGATTTAGATTTTGACTTACTGATAAATATTTAGAAAAAAACATATAACCAGGAAATGCATACACCCAGTAAACATATCTAAGAAATGTAGCACACTCTTTTCATTTTTGTTTTTAGGGGATGGGGTATCTAATTCATATTCTTATGATAACGTAATAATGCAATAACCGATTAACCGCCATACGGGTTCAAAAAGCAGTCATGAGAGCTGCAGTCATGTACCTCATGTCAGATATGTAATATGTAGGGCATCACAAAAATAATGGTTGTTAACGCTTATGTTTTACAGCTTCAGATTTACACTGTAGAAAATACATGGCAAACTGACTTACTAGAACTGTCCCACATTTATCAATGCATTTAAAAATCACCTAACGAATTTTAAATGTGACTTATTTTTTTTTGTGTCAGCAGAAACAGACCTTTAAAACTGGCTACCGTAATGCTTCTCAAATAACTCATATACATTATTCAGGTAAAAAAAATTGTATTGTACAGTATATACATTTTCATGTTCATAATGTGTATTTAATTTGAAAGGGATACTACAAAGCAGACTAAAGTAGTATTTGAACATGTCTTATCTAGGGTTTGTGTAAAAATAAAATATTATTGCGGTTTTCATTTGAAAAATATCTTCAGCAGATCAGAGGATGATATAACCCTTACTTTTTATAGGTGAATGGCAGAATATGAATTCATATCACCTGCTTTTACATACTGACGCCTTTCTCATTTGCACTTAATAAGCATCAATCTTGATAAACTATCACCATGGTGGAATGCAACAGGACGCCGGTTTGTCTATGGGTGTGCTGTCTTACACTTCTACAGACTAAATAAATTTAGCTTAGAAAGAATGCTAAATTTGTTTTGTGATACTCTTTTTCTGTCCATTCAGAAGCTAATGGGAAGCATTATGTCCATTCTGACCAGCAGCATGAATAGACACATCCCTGGCACTGAATCAAACACTGTAAATGAGGATCATCCTATTAGACAAAACATGTTTTCCAAATGATAAACTGTACAAGGCTGAAAGAGGAATTCTGTTTATAGGATAGGAAGTAACTAGTAAAAGAATAGAAAGCAATCATTTTTTACACTAACAAATATGCAAATTATTTTATTAAATTTTCAGTGTAGAATTTTCCTGGGAATAATGTCTCTTAAAAAAAGAATTCTTCACAATGTTGGTGTGTAATTTCATCATGAGAAAATATTCCTTTAGCATTTGATTTCTTGTACGGAAACTTTATTCACCTTTATTTCAGAAAATCAATCCGCTAAACATGAAAAAAATGCCTGCTAAACTTACTCTTAATATCAAGGAGCCCAATGGAAGTAGTTAAGTACTGAAAATCGATTCAAGTTAAGCTATGTGGGGTGTTGAAGGGAGCCCAGACCCTTTTTTTGCTTTAATTAATTAATTAAAAATGCATAAACCATGAGTATTTATCAAAATATCTCCTGTATAACTTACACAGGAATCCTTGGTTTGATCAATTTTTCTATAGACTGTATGTGAAAACATTTTAGAGATCCAAACTTTGAAATTGTCATATATTTCAAAAATTTAATTTTTAACAAACCCTTTTAAAATTGTGGGTGTTGCAGCGCCAGGTGTCCTGGACCACCTTTTGAATACCTATGTTTGGTAACACTCAACATGTTAGCTATGGGCAGAGCAATATCTTGTTCCTTGGTGCCTCTTTTGTATACTGCAAATGTCACTTAGCAGAGCCATTGCCGTGAAAGCAAAATAATTTAAATTCTCATTACCATTGCCACCAAGTACCCATTTAGTTTCCACTGTCTTTCAATGTAAAGATTTTTTTTTCATGAGCACCTACATAAGGGGGGCAATACACAACTGATCACCTATGCAATGGGTACTTTACCATTGACTAATGGTGTAAAGGGGCACTTCTTAACCTGGCCACCGATATAAGGAGGCACTTGACCACTGATCACCAATGTAAAGGTGGGCATTTCATCACTGACGACCATTATAGGAGGGCACCACTCTACCTAGTGTATACCCCAAACATACTCCTGACATCTGCACTCCATAAGCTCTGCTATATGTCATATAGATAACATTCTACATACCTGACAACGATTTCATCAGGATGATGATTCACAAAAAATTGTTGTTACAGCAACATAATTTACCTATACTGACTGTGGTTCGAGCAAAACACTAACTAATTGTAAAAAGATTTTTGTTAAAATCAAAATGATCTGCCAACAATAAAAATGCTAAACATATATTTAAATAAAAATATATATATATATATATATATATATATATATACCGAGCATGACACAGAAGTGACTGGAGCTAATGAGACGTTGAATGGCAGAACATTGCACAGACATTGTACTACAAGACTATAGAGACAGGAAAGCTACAGTTAACCTGTCATAGGAGAATGATGTGCTGCTCAAGAAAAAGAACTGCTAATCTGTACAAAGGTATTTTAGGAATTGAACCCTGTACTGACTTGGCCCAACACTGCTCACCTCAGACTGCCTTCCTGCCCTCTCTGCCTCCCTCCCTACTCCCCACTGTTACAAGAGCCTTCTCACGTTCTGAAAGACATCCCCAGCATCCCTATAGACATACAGCAGGGAGAAGTAAAGCAGGGCTCCCCGATTAACTTGCACTGCCTTTACGATCGACCAGTAGATGGCGATCAATGTTTTGGGCACCCCTGCTTTGGGGGTTCTTTTTATAAAACAGTGAATCAGACATTGCCTCAAACATTGCCTTGTGGGAATCTTCCAGGTCCATGTGTTTCAATGACAGTAACTGATTCCCACCAGGGGATGATAGTGGGAATGTCAGATTCTCTGTTTTAAAAAGAGTTGTAGTAAGGACTTTAGTGAATGACTTTTTGTTTCCTATTGGCCCACTTTAGTTTTATTTTATTTTTTATTTTATTGCTAGCCCCCAAACCATTGTCTGGAATACCAATAATTTTTTTTCATTAAAACTTTATTGAGAAGGTTCAAGGACATCAAAATTCACAAAACAGTACAACAATCATGAACATAACAATTGTGCAATATGCATAAATCAAAGCCTGACATAATAAAACATATAACATCAGCATTGGGGATCAGCAAAGTAGGTGAGCATGGCATGCTTTATCTTAAATCCATCAGAATGTTACAGTAAAACCTTATGGGCCCCATAAATAATGATAGCGCTTACAATATGGCTTGAAGAGTGGACAAATACTCTGAGGAGTCTCAGAAGAGAACCCAATAAAACCATCTCTGGTTATGTCTGGCTTCCGTGTCCTTTATGGAAGAGGTCAGATCCTCCATTATGTACATATCATTGACTTGTTGAAACCATTGGGCTATAGTGGGAGTCCCTGTTTGACACCACAGTGCAGGAATGCAGGCTTACGCCGTGTCAAAGAGTCTGAAAAGGAGGGAATTACGATAGACCTTCCTCAGGATCATAGTATAGTGTAGCAGGAAAAAAAACGTCTCAGAAAGGATCACAAAATCTGTGAAGCGTTGAAGAAGCCTATGTACACGCTCCCAAAATGGACGAATCCTCGAGCATTCCCAAAACACCTGCATAAAGGTACCCTGTTCCTCACAGCATCTCCAAAATGTATCTGAAGCCTCCGGGAACATAAAAAGTATCCAGGACAGCACTTGGTACCACCTTGTTAGTATTCTAGAACCTGTTTCCTGATATACAGGACTGATGGATGAAGACTGAACTATAGATAGTACTTGGTGTGTTTCACATTGTGAAAAAACTATACCTAAGTCCCAAGCCCCATTCACCAAAAATGGTGGTGTAGAATCTACTTCAGGTGTAATTAGAGTAGAATACAAATAGGGAGTTAGAAGTCTAATCAGACCCTGTTTGGTACATATAGCTTTACGACCAAAAATTTTTATGTCTAACCATCTTACAGATTAGATAAAGGACCTTATCAGTCAGTTATCAATTTGTGGTGGTCATTTTTTTTTTCCTTTTCTATCAGCATAATACAAAATACTACCATTTTTAAAATATGGAAAAGTTTTTAAAATTCCTTTAATAGTTAGGGATTTGCATCTTGTATTTAGTACAGTTCCAAATTAAAACAGATTATTCATCTACAGTAAATAGTTCAAAGCAGACATATCTACCCATTTGTATATTTAGGCATGAGGTCAAAATTATCAAATTATCAAAAAGCTTAATTTTTCCCCAGAGCCTTTCCTGCCTTGTCCACTTCAGTAAAACAGCCGTTCTTGTAAAAATAACATTAAGAACATGCAGATGCATCCTCTCCAATGACATTTTTGTAAACAATATAAATTGTTTAATAAGAGAGGACATTTTTTCACAATAAATGTTGCTGTCTGGAACATCAGAAAAATTTATAGTTGTTGCATTACTATCAGATTAAGTTTAAATTGATTTACCATGATTCCAAATTACTTTTTTATGTCTGGTGTTCTTCAATATATTTAATCCTAAACATTTAAAAGTATAATTAAAATCTATAATCAGATGTAGCCAAAGCGCTCCAACAGGGATGCATTAATATACATTATTGGGTACAAAACCACTGTCTGATTAGTTACTGTTACTAGTGTAGACCAAAAATGATCAGTCTGATGTATCTATCATGGACCATGGTGCCTATGCAAACATTTTAAAGCCCCATATAGATGGCTTCATTCAGGGTTGACAGAATACCAATATGTTAATGCTAAAATCAAAATATAAATGCATCCCTTAGTACTCTTAGTACATGATATCCCTGTTAAAAATACCATAAAATGGCTGAAGATGGTTGTTCAGCTATCGTTATAATTTTGCTGGATACAAAAGATACGATACGAAAGAATGAATCCAGGGAATAACATCAACATCATCATCACTATCTTCATCCTCTACTTGCATCACTTTTTATAGCAACTAACATCACTGCTGAACTGACCTCCTTCTTCTGCCTGCACTTAATCTGCATTTATCTCTCCATCTACAGGTATGCTGTCCAATCTGACGGCCATTCCCATTCTGTGTGCAAATCCCAACTGATTGTCTATGGTATGCTGTGCAATCTGACTGCCATTCCCATTCTGTGAGCAATTCCCAACTGATTGTCTATGGTATGCTATGCAATCTGACTGACTGAACAAGATTCTCCTGCTTTAGTGGCATTGGATTAGTAACTGATAATGCCCTACCTATTGATGTCAACATAGCTCAATATTGGCAAAGGAATCTCCATATCTCGCAACAAATTCAGCCTGAAATGCTGCCAAGTATCTCACCTTAGCCTCAGGACTATACGTTTGACAACTCTGACAAAATCACTGATACAATATGATGTGTCTACTGTTTCACCTTGGAAACAAGCAGCATGTTGTTTTGATATAATGAACTATTCAAATAGCTGTTTACAAAGCCTAAAATATTTGATACATTTGCCAGAATCAATGCATATTTATAAACATTTATTCATTCACTTTTAGGAGCACTCTTAGAGCCTTTGACTATGGCACACATTTATATGCTCTGAATAACTTTGTTTTCTACATTTGGGTTTAGACACATGACCCGGGTAGCCCTGAAAACTGCCTCAGTCAACCCCCCTCTTCCTACAAAAACACCATACATTTTTTAACAATTTAGCTTAGAAAGATGTTTAATAATGTCAATTTTTCAAAAACAATTTAACATAAATATATAAATACCCCAAAATTTTAGGATAAAATCATTCCACCCAACTAAATAACTTTATTGTGGTTAAAAGTTGTTGAAGATGCTGGAGTAGTTGTTATCACCAATAATCTGCCCCCCCTGGACACCATACCACAGATCAGTCCTTAGCCACATTACATCCTTGACTAGACCACTGCCTTCCCAGGATCCCAACAGCCATAGCACACAAGTGAGAACCCCCTTTACACATACCGTATTTTTCGCCGTATAAGACGCTCCGGAATATAAGACGCACCCAATTTTAAAGGAGGAAAATCTAGAAAAAAAGTTTCTGAAAGATTATTCCCCTTCTGATCACTCATGTGCCATTCATACCGGTATTCCCCTTCTGATCACTCATGTACCATTCAAATTCCCTTTCTGATCACTCTGTACCTTTCAAATTCCCTTTCTGATCACTCTGTCATTCAAACTCCCCTTCTGATCACTCTGTCATTGAAATTCCCCTTCTGATCACTCTGTGCTTTTTTTCTATTGTACGGCAGTTAGGACAGGGAACAGCAGGTGGCGCTGTGCCGGCTTCTTTCGCTTTGCTTTACAGACAGGAGAAAACACGATGCTGGCAGAGGAGAGAAGAGAGACACGCTGCAGCCAGAGACACACGCAGGATCGGGTATCGGGTGAGTATAATATTTTAATTATTTTTTTTAACACATTTGTCGTATAGGACGCACTAACTTTTCCCCCTAAGTTTTGGGGAAGAAAAAGTGCGTCTTATATGGCAAAAAATACGGTATGTGGATGCACATACATACTTCACGATTCACACTTTCACCCAAAGCCTATCTAGCTGCCTCCGTGGCCACCCTGATTCTAAAGGAATGGAAGGAAACTTCCCTCACCTGCCCTCCCATCTTTAGTATGCAAGTTTGAAAATTGAAATGAACTGAAAGCGAGACAGTGCTGATCCATCACAATGAATCAAGAAAGCCCCACCCAGCCCTGGCTGTATCATAAAAAACAAAATTGTCCCAGTCATGCCTTAGCAGGACTAACCAGCTCCCCCACTAGGCGTGCACAATAAAATGCCCAAATAAACACCACCTGAAAAAAGATAACCTTATTGTCCAAGACAACTTCTACACTGCCTAACAATCCCCAGCAGCAACTAAAATGTAACTGGGAAACTAGTGGCCGTAGCCCCTGCCCCCCTCTGGTACTCCTTAAGCATCTGCCACACTAGATATTCCTTAGTGATATCCGGCAAACACAAGAGTTTGAACAAAAAAGCCAAACCAGACTTCTACCCGTCCACATCCAACACTGAGACCTGCTTTACAAAACTGTCACTCAACAAAAACAAATCCAAACATTCCCTAACCGACCCCTCACTCCCTACCACCACCCCCAGTTCAAAACCACTCCCTCCACACCCCTGAATAGGCAACCCACATCGCCACACTGACCAACCATCTGATCAAAATTATCTCCACTCCTAGATGACGTTCCACAAATTCAAGGGGCAGGGAACTTCACTGGCTGCCTTCTGCTCCTGATCCCTACCCTCCCCTAGAACTCTCTGATGCCCCAAAGCTCCCTAGACTCCTATCCACCCCGCTCCCCTATGAAGAGATCTGCTACCACCAAGGCCTGCTGCTGTCCCCTGCCCCATGTTCCATCTTCTGCAACAATGTCCTTAGACCTGCCAGGACCTCCCCTACCCCCTCAACCGGCCCCATCACCACCTCTCTTTTCCCCCAAGTACCTGAACCCACCTCTTCTCAAAAACGTAAACCCCAAGCTCCCCCCCACCTTGCAAAAAAGAAGAACCTGAGACACCAGGCTGCCTGGGCTCTACTGCAGCCCCAGGACCCAGCCCCTCCTCGTGCGCACCGCTGTCTTCTGCGCCGGACTGTGAGTCCTACACCTTGCCTTCAGAACAGGGGCTGCCCCGGTGCAGGCAGCCCCCGCCACAGCTATCGCTTCTGGGGAAGCCCCAGACAACCCAGTACATGCAGCAGTGCAAGTGAAGAGCTCAAACATGCTGCTCCTCCCGCCCTCCGACCATTATGTTGAAAATTTCACATACCACATTCTCCTCTTCCCTCATATCCTCTCCCACCCCTTATTCCCTGATTTAAATAGTAAAAATACCCTTTTCCACGTTCGTGCCTTTACTCCTGTGTTTGTTATCTTTCCACTCATGAAATGTTGGCTTTGCTCATACGCCTGTCTTCCTCTTGCTGTATCCCATACCAGTCAGCATTTACGCTGTTTTCTCATATCTGTTCTTAAACTAGTATTGTGCCATTCTATCTGTATTATATTGTTTTCGGTTTGTATTTTTCATTTCTTAAATACTCAAAACCCAATAAGGGTTATTTAAAAAAAAAACATTTCACACAAGCAAACTATCTAATCAGTTCCCAGGAAAAAGGTATTTGTGAATGTGTGTGTGACAAAACAAACTTTTTTTGTATTTATTATATTCTGTGTTAATACAGAATTGAGGTATATTTTATTTGAAATAAAATGGGTCATTGTTTTAACTAGAATAATATTTGACTAACTCCAGCAAAAAATAAATTGACTGAGGAACATTCCATTGCTTAAGTAAATATAAAGCAATGAGTTTAGACTAGATTGAAATCTCGGATGTTTTTATTTATCAAAAAAAATTCTGTCCCACCCAAGATTTCTAAACATTGCTTTCATTTCCAAATTCTTTTCTACTTTATCCAAAAGAAATACTAAGTCTGAATGTAGTTCATTTTTTCATATGAATGATTTACCTGTGCAAACACAATGCATTTTTATTTTAGGCATTATTAAATGTGTAAAAAATATTGCCTAAATTATCATATATATTTTTTACTAATAAAAATATTAACTTTGGCGCCAATATCTTAAAACAGGTACAACCAGAGTAGGGCAGTTTTTGTAGATGAAAATCTGAAATAGCAGAAACTTAAATCCTTTGTATCATAAATGATATCCGTGCTTCCTGTATCCTTTAAATGATCTACAGACACCCCTGATCCCATACAACTCTCCTCTACCAGCCTGTTAGGTGAGAATTTTCATTAGCTGTTGCTCCTCAGGGACAGTCCATTGTTGTCAAACTATAGGAGCTAGTAAGAATGTGCGGAGAGGGAAGATGCTGCTTGTTATGTGTATTTAGGGGTCACATTTGTAGTTTATCTTGCCAACCAATATAGGCGTTGGTTTGGGTTTGACAAAAGCTGAACACTGGTTCCCATTTGGTTGAATGTTTTTCAAATCAAAAAAGATGTGTTTCTGCAAAATTACACCCTTGCAATCTCCACATTCCTGCATATTTCTCTGATCATGGTTCCTATAGCCGGGGTAAATTAAATTACATGTGCTGATTTAAAGTGGAACTATCAATAAAATAAAATTTTACTTCCCCAGAGTCCTCAATCCCTACACAGCTATCCTTGGTTCGGTACCGCGCCATCCTGGATTGTTATTTTGTCCCAGCATAGAGGACCAGGCAGGCGCATATATCTCCTTCCTTCATCTTCCAGGTTTTGCTTACGTCACCTGGTTTGGGTCCAGTGCTATTATGGGTTTGAGTAGAGGTTGACTGTCCTAGTGTTTGGGCAGATCATTATTTTAATACACTACATCACCTTTGAACTATGGTCATCAAGCTTAGATATTCCATTGAGTGGTCTTTTTGATAAGCCTGCACCCTTACTATAAAAAGTTTGCACAGGGCAGTTGTAGTTCCATTGTATTGTTAGCTGCTTTAGAGTAAGGATCATAAAAACTGAAAAACAGCATGGGGAAATATTAGGGTCAATTAGGAAACAATGTTTTAACTCTGACTTCAAGCACTTTGGGCATTAATTCTTTTGCTACTAAAGAAAATAGGAACAGTGTGTACATACACCATGTCACATTCTATTACTTCTTATAGTTAACAGCAGTAAACAATTTCTCAAAGGTGGCTTTTCCAGAATGTAATTTTTCTTTTTTGTCTTGAATCTACATAAAAAAAAAGATTTCCCCACAGTACAATATTTGCCAAATGGCAAAACCCAGCTTCCCTTTGCCTTTTTAACAAAATGTTGCCTGCTTGCCCTATAGTGAACAGAATTTAATCACAGACTTCCACAAGATTATTCCCCTTGGACCTCAATGTGATTTACTTGTTTGTTGTTTTTGAAACAGGATTGAGCAAACCTTTGACAAATATAACCTTGAGTAGATACACCCATTCCTACTATTACACACTGCCCCTTTCCTAATCTGAAATCACGGTATCATTCCTGTAAAGAAACCTAAACACTTTTCATAGGTGAAACCTATTTAAATAATACTTTAAAAGGTAAATAATACTTTATATTATGCATGTCCTTCAGTGTCACCCACCTTGCAGTCCCCTGTCGCCAGCACCGTCTTTGGATCCAACTCTCGGCACACTTCCTGGTCCAGGTCATGTGATTCTCAGTCAGCTCCTCCCTTGCCTCAGAGAACTATGGTATTCCGCAGACGCACTCCCTCTGCTGGCAGGCATGTGAACAACACCTGAGGCTATCTCAGCACCAGCATTCCCCCTGCTGGTGGGGTTAGTGTCTGCGGCTCACATGACCTACACTCATCACATGACAACTCCTTTTTAAGGAAGTGACCTGGCAACAGGAAGTTGCCTGGACAAAGAGTTACTTGCGGTTCTACTCCCAGGTTTCTACTGCTTCAGTTCCTGCATGTTATTCCTGTATTATCCGTGTACTGACCTTTGGCTTGTTTCCTGACTACTCTTGATTGCTGCCTGCCTGACCTTTGGCTTGTTTGAATACGTTGTTTTTGATTTTCCTCTGGCACTGAGTTTTGGTTCCTTCTAGTCAGCAGTCACCTGCTTTGGCGGGCACGGGGCCACAACCTGGCAGTAGCTAGCCCCACAACATCCTCACCTCTAGAGGCTCTAGAGAAGACCAAGCTACTGCTTAGACCCTGCGCCCCATGCACGTCTCCACCCACTGGGTTGGTGACACAGTGGATCCACCCCTTGGCCCTGTGGAGCCGTGACAATAATGTCACAAACTTTCTAGAGAAATCCTTGGAACATTGAAGAATGTGGAATCTGGCTGTTATGATTATATCAAAATAGATGTGATATCACCTTCACCCAGGCACTAAGGCAAGAAGCTGGTTATGGAGGTAGAACGCAGTAATCTTAGTAAGAGAGTGCCAGTATATATTAAGCAGACCTTGCATTTAGTGTATTATTCTTTGGAAAGTTAGCTGTTTAGGATATCCTTCAGCAATCTTTTATTAGTAACTTTTATCTCCATTCACATTTCCTACATTGATACTGCTACCAAAACTTACCAGACTAATGTCCTCTGAAAAGGATCCAAAAAATAGGATATTATCCTAAAATTATAAACCTTGGCAAAACAATTTCCATCTTCTAAATACAATTCTAGACCTGTGTGAGGTTAAAAGGAGATGACATTTTTATGAGAATTATTCTTTTATACTGTTTTTTTCTTCTGTTTCAAAATAACACATTACGTCTAGAAATTTCTCTAGTTGTGCAAAAATATTTATTGTCCATATCCATAATTGTCCATCAATTTGTAACTATGTCTTACCTATTTTATCTGTACTGCATTTCACAATAAAGCAACACATGAAACATAATAACTGGTTATATATATATATATATTTATATTTATGTGTGTGTGTGTGTGTGTGTGTGTGTGTGTGTGTGAAAAATTGGATTGCTTTTTCATTTTCACTTATTCAATGGTTATAATACATCTCTATAAAAATAAATTACAATAGAAAATACAACTTTGTTTCTTGGTTTTGTCTGGTGATTTCTAATCATACAATTCTTGGAAGCAAATATTTCATGCTCAGTGATAACAAAAAACAAAACAAAAAAACAATATTTTTTTTTCCCAACTGCCACTAGATTTTAACATTTTGGAAAACACTTTTTTCATTTACATTACCTTGAACAAAAAATGCATAAAGACATTTTATACCAAAGTTTCTGAATGACTATACACCAGTCTGGCAGACAAAAACAGTTAATAAAAGTTATGACTACATTCAACTGTGCCTGAAGAGGCCATTAAATTGTTTTGCACATGATTATAAATAAAAATTAGGTTTGGGTTTCACTCCTGTAAGACTTGCCCAGATTCTTTTTTTCCAAGAAATCACAACTGCAATTACAGATTTATACAAGCGAAATGAAGCAAATTATAGAGAGTTTTCATCTGCCACCTAATTACCTCTGCTGACACTGAGCCAGATGCTGACAACTCCTTATACTGTTTTGCGATAAAATATTACTGACGTAGTAAACGCACCCAACATCAATGCAGAGATAGTGAATATATACATATATATTTATATGTATATATAGCTAAAAATAACAGAAAGACTAATATTAAATGGTGCCTTTGACTGTGCATGTATCCAAATCAGCATATGTATTCACTTACAACATTTATAGACTTTCTAAAAGCTAGTAAACTAAGGTGATAGTATATGTCTGCTTTGGGTTTCCTAAATTACAAATTCAGGGCATATTCATAACAGTTTTTTTGGTGTATAGTTGGTGCCAGAAGTGATTTATTTTTAAACCACAAAATTATAAGATCTTGTCTGTTGTACATCGTTCTTACTGATAACTGCAGTTATTGATGTAGGGGTGTAGTTTGTCCTAAAGCATTCCTCCCCCTCTACTGCATATTGAAATCCCTTATAAATAAATGTATCTCTATGCAATAAATAAAAAATATTATATTTCTTGCTTGGTATTTGTTTAGGTGGCACCAGAAATCCCAGATTTCCAACACTTATTGGTGGCTGGCCAATTCTTTTATGTTCTGTGTGCCAGCCCACTGATACACCAAATCACACTTTAACTTGTTGCAGAGATCTTGCAAGGTCTTAAAGGAAAGCTTAATGGAAAACACTGGTGTTGTAACCTTCAGAAGGTCTGTTTTAACAGGGTGATTCGGAGATCTCACAATTAGAACAAATTCTCCTAAATTGGGTACTACATAAGTACTTTACTGAGTGAGTGAAACCAGATTGTCACAAATGAATGTACATTTATAGTTCTTTGATTAAGATTTTACACAATATATAATATTTTTGGTTGTACTGTTTACCTATCTACAAATGTATCTATGGATTATATTATTTCTGGAGTCTGCTTTCAATGTTTCTACAGATGGGTAGACAAATTTGTTAATTCTTAATATTCTATGGCATTCTTTTCTTTTTTGCTATGCAGAGGCATACATCTGACACACTGAATGGGGAAATGTTCCGAACACAAATTTGAGAAAAATGAAACATTCCCAAAGTTTGCAGAATTGTCAGACTAACCAAAAAATGCCCATTTTGTTATCCAAAAGACTGCTTTTACTTTTTTTGTGATATGTTCTTTGTGTCACCTTTACTTGGAGAATTCTGTGGTAGCTCCCTGCACCTGTCTGTCCAGGTCCCATGTTGGTTTCCACTCTGCTCAGCTCCAAGCACTGTGTGTGCTCCTTGCTCTGCCTTGACATTCATGGGGCCCATGAAGCCAAGCACCTTTTGACAGCTCAGGTGGCAGGGCAATTTTGAAAGAGAAGAGGCTACCTTAGTGCAAAAGCTTAGTGCTGTAACTTTTCACCGGCTCTTTAGCATTTCTCCATTCTTCCTGGTGTGTTCCTAGCCTGTACCTTGCCCTGACCTTCTGCTTGATTACCGATGATGCCTTGTCTGCTGCCTGCCTGGACCTTTCACCTGAAAACCTGATGCAGCCTTGTCTGAGGTGTGCCTTATGACCATGACTGACACTTCAGCTGTCTCTACACAGAAGTCTACCCTCGATGCTCCACCCTCTGGTGGGGTGACACTGGGGGCGACCATGTGGCCTTGCAGCAAAGAGTCTCCTTTTAACTAGCTACATTACTGGCTCATCACCCCTTGTGGGCTGCTCTAGTGAAAATGATGTTACCTACCAATAAGGGGATTAGAACACTTGCAGATAAGTAGACAAAGCTGTGCTAGTGGTACGTTATAGCTCTCTGTAAACATTGTCAAAGTACCCAGAAACAGACCACAGTAGAGTGAGAAGCCAGACATTGTCATAAGTAAAGTATTTTGGGGATACATAAATATTCTACTTAAAAAATGTAATTAATTGTTCCACAGCTGAGTCAGCAGAAAGCATTTGGTACATCCTGTTTTCATGCACTGACAAATCTACCAGCATTACTTCATAGGGAGGCCTATTTGTTTTAATCTCCCATAACATTATAAGTGCATTTAGTGTATCTTTGAAATGAATTTTATTCATTATGACTCATAGCTCTCATTCCGGTGTTATTATGTTCCAGAGCTGTTATGGGCATTTACCAGCAGGTTTGCACTCTTTGGACATTTTCATGGACCCATTTCACCTTCTGGTGGTACTGTGTATAGTCACTACTTTGAACTTCCTCTCTCCACCAGCAGATGTTTGCCTACAGCAGGATTATTCAGGCATACACCTGTGGACAGGTTATTTTGGACTCCGCCCTTCCCAATATCCTGGCTAGAACTTTGGATAAAACAAGTCTTGCTGCTGATGTGCTTCCGGCTTCTGTTTTTCTGTTTATTGATCCCTGGCTTCTTACCCTACGCATCTTTTCCTGTTTTTTTTTGTTTTTCCAGCTGGACCTAATTGTATATATTGTATTATCTTTTTTTTTGTCTATCCTTGTTAGTTAGATGTTTGTTTGCTGATTTTATAGATTATTTGGTGTGGTTGTACTAATACTGTTTACATGGTCATCTTGTATATATACAAGTGAAAACGGTTCACAACTTTCTGGTGTCTCCTCATCTTATACGTGCAGCAAAAAGTCATCAGCTTCTTTATTGTGCAGAACAAGAGTGAGGGACGTCACAATTTCTAGAACATTGAAAGGTATATTGCAAGTAAAGAAAATGTATTTATGGAAACCAAAAAAAATATAATAACATATTGAATCTTCACTGCTTTTCTACAGACAGATACAGATGTCTACCGACAGCCCATACATCTGACAAATAATTTGGTACTAATAGGACTGAACATTTGCTCTGTTCAGACTAACTGAAGTTACATAGTAGATTTTTTACAAATGCTCGCCTCTTGTTTACTATTAGTAAACAATGGGCTGTGATGGTGGTGACTGGTAACTTTAAGGGCTGGACAGCCCCCTAACACCAACCACTGATGGGAAAGGTATGAATCATATTGGTGAATTTATTCACTTCATTGTAATATACTGACATTTATGGTAAAAATAAAATGTAAATAGAGGCTTTATTTCTTCGAATATAGCACTAATAATAGGATAACAATGGGATATGTGATTTAGATTAATATATTGTTCAAGTAGGCGTGTTACCCAAAAGTCTCTGTTTTTATGCAGATTTTGCTAGAACTGTTTAGCAATAGACAGATGTATACTGATAGATTATTGAGAATGAAAAATTATGTTTGTAAAAAAGACCTATTCTTAAAGTATTACATTCTTAAAGTAATAAAAGAGGCTATGAAGTTTCAGATGAGCCTTGTCAAGTACATTTGTAAAGTTTATGAGGCACATAGTCTTAGGATTGCTTCATTTGTTGGAATGCATCCACTTGGATTGAACCAACTTGCACAACCAATTAGTAAAACATAATTATCTGTAACACATACTCCCTTTTCTTAGGCTATCCCCTATATTCAGTATCACTATTACTCTTACAGGCCCATGCACATGTTTTCATGTGCTTTAACATAATCATGCAGTGCAATTAAGCTAAATAAATCAAATAAATTGTAAGGGATGTAACGCTCCTTTTATCATAGGGATGATCTAACAGAATAAAACATACCTTACTTCACAGTTTTAGGGCAGCTATCACCCTTGTCCTCTCATCTGCGAGGGAATATGACTAGGCACTTCTACATTATTATGTACAATGCAAAGTTATTGGTGGACAATGTCTGTGAAAATTGCCATTCATCCAGTTGATAATACTAATTCAGATGAAGCAGGTGGTAAAGCTGCAGATGTCTTTACAATGTCCATACCCGAACAAGTCTGGCTGAATGGGATAAACTACTACTAGATACATTAGTGGCCAGTGCTATTATTAATAATGACATAGGTGACTGCCTTTGTGGGACTAATTGTCACAACTGTACCCAGCCGAAGGGAAGACAGGAGAACCTTGGATTAAGGTAAATTTTACTTTGTTTTACCCCCTGAACTAAAACCTTCCTAATCTGCATGGGGAATTGGTTCACATTTTTTTATTATTATACTTTATTTTTAATGTCCCAGAGATTGACTTTAAGGCTTCTTATTTATTTAAATAGGAAAGAAATTTTAAACCTTAAAAACCTGCCCTATATTTACCAACACACCAGCAGTGAGCAATCATAAATCTATGAAAAAGTGCAAATTGCATTTCCATCAATATATGACCCCTATCACAAGCTGCACGAATATGCAAACAAATTATGGATTTACATTTTATCTATACCATTTAAATTTACCTTGGTGACAATTAATGTGAAAAGGTGGACGACGTATGAACAGTTAAAAGAGGGCTTAATAATGAAAGTTAGGTGGGCTTAAGCCTGTTTTATGGACAAGTTTTCCCAAGCAAAATAAAATGTACCTCTTCACTGCACACTAATCTTCCCACTGTACTGAATCAGCATTGTTACCACAAGAAGTTTTACTTTAACAATATTTTTTTTTCTTTAAACTTTTATGACTGTTAGCAATTACTTAATGTCATAGTACTCAGATGACTGTAGGAAGACACTGTTTTATTTCTAACAATATACCTAAACAAATAAAAAATCTCTGCATCATAATAAATCATCTAAAGACATAAACTGACTCAAGGGACCTTAGCCACATTATTTGATTTACATTAACTACTCTTTGTACAGTACCTAAGGGATCAGTAGTTTAAGTGTTCTAACGGCCATACTCTGCTGGTGGTGCATTCTAAATAAAAGATGAAAGATGCTACTTTTTCAAGCCACACTTTTACTCATTCTCGATGAGTAATAAAACCAAACTTTAATGATCTCTCAGATGAGTCCTTTCAGGAAACCTTTTATCCAGCTTCTGAGGTTTATATTCATCCTTTATTCATAATTCTGAGATACATCCTACATCTATATTCACATAGCTCATTCTTGTGATTTAACATCATAACTTTATTCTAAGGTCAATTAAACCTTTTAAGTATAACAATATTTTAATACAACATTAGTAAAATGCCTCATAAGCTCCTCTATGTTTCAGTAAAACTGCAGGGGGCACTGAAGAAATTGTATAACCTTTCCTGTTACACCCAGATGTTCTCACCAAGTGAGATAAGGGCCCAAGACTACTTCTGTAGGCCAAATCCAAACTAATGTTAAAGATAACCCAACAAAGCAGCCTAGTGATTGAAAAGCTAGCACTGATATCCAATGTAGGTGGATAGAAATGTATCACAATATATTACTTTCATTTTTTTATCTGGGAAAAATGTTTTTCTTTAGTCCATCCCGGAACACAGTTTTTTTTTTTTGTTTTTTTCACAAAACATAAAAAGTGAAAATCTAAAAAGTTACCATTGTTACCATCACAGAATTAAAAAGGAAAGCTCCTGTTTACTGTCTATACCAAAAAGGCCAAGTGTACTGCTTTTTTAATTTTGCCAGTAACTGGACAGACCCTGTTTTTATTTACCGTATTTTTCGGACCATAAGACGCACTTTTTTCCCCCCAGAAGTGGGGGGGAAAAGTCCCTGCGTCTTATGGTCCAAATGTATAAAAATGTATCCTTCCCAGCTGCTGTCCCGTCCCCCCTCTGCCTTTTCTTCTGTCTCCAGCGCGGCCAGAGTGACTGTGTCTCCTCTATCTTGCTCCCGGCGTTCTCCCACTCTCAGCATGATTGGCTGACAAAGTCATGCTGGGAGCATTCTCCCAACATGACTGTCAGCCAATCATGCTGAGAGTGTTCCCTGAATCACTCACAGCACACATAGTAAAATCACACATACGGTACACAACACAAACACAATGTAAACAAATGTTATATTGCAATCCGATTGTCATACATTGTATGACAATCGGATTACAACTGAAAGGAAATACTCACCCAGTGTCCGCAGCTCCGCTTGCTGGCATCTGTAGTGAGATGTACGGTATAGCGGAGAAATCTTGCATTGTGCTGTGCATCTCTCCGGAGATGCCAGCAGCTTCCAGCGTCCAGCCTGTGCCTGTGTCTCTTGTCTGTGTGAGGCACGCAGGGAAATACCCCCCTCACATCACCCCGGAGGATGAGTCATCTTCTGGGTGATGTGATTGGTGATGTATGGGGGTGTGTCAGGGAGGGAAATTTAAAGGCAGAGTACAATGTAATCTGCTTCTAAATGGTTTTTATGTATTTAGATGTATATATTTATGTATTATATTATAATTTATGATTTTAATATAATAAATAAATATATTATCATACCCGGGAGTTAATCCTAAGAATTACAAGCCCACAATACAAACAAAAATTTCTATGCAAAAAAAAAAATAGGATAGGATTTTATTAAAAGTACATTTTTTTTTTACATGATTGTGTGTTTCAAACATATATATTATATTCATGATATCTACTAGACCCTTGTTCAGACATATTTCTGTAACTTACAGGTCTAAAATGTAAAAAAAAAAAATTTCATGAAAAACAATGTAACGCTTTTGGTACAGAAATCCAGACCTCAGTGTAACGCCCAGGAGGCTAATGTCTTTTGTTATAAAAGCAGAATTAAAGAGGCATTAACCCCTGTTTGTTTACCTGTCGTTTATAGGTAGGTAAGCAGAGAGGGGGTTTGGGCAATGAAAGCGCCCTAATACTTACAGATTCCATGATCCAAAGGGGTCCTGGTCCAGTACCGGATGCCCCGACATGGACGAGGCTTGCTGTTTGGTCCACCTTGATGGCGTCCTACGGAGTTCACAGAAGAAGCTCCAAAGATTTCCTGGGACCCAAAGCTGTCCCTCGTCATCCAATCAGTGAGCGGCGTGGGACACGTGATGACGTCACTGCACTGTGAGGAACTAAGCTTTCCAGATTCTGACTCTAGCAATGAGGAGTTCTTGGGGTTCTCATAAAACGAGCAGAACCTTTACCGTAAATCTTCAACTTTATTCTATTTTATTTCTGAAGTCTCTCGTTATTGTGTTTTACAGTAATTTTGTCTTTTGCTGACTTTGTTAATAATGGTTCTAAATGCTGCTGTTTACTTTACAGGGTTTATTACATGTGTTTATGACTGTGATGTTGGTTTTTAATGCACATAAAATATTTTAGGACACTATTTGTTTCAGAATCTTTTTTTTCTTCATTTCCCTTCTCTAAAAAACTGGTGCTTCTTATGGTCCAGTGCGTCTTATGGTCCGAAAAATACGGTATGTTTAGGTATTTAACATTTTCTGTTATCTCCTTTTACTTTTTTTTCTTTTTTTTTTACATTCTCCCCCCCATTAGTTGCACATTACATAGTTCTTCCAGTGGTTTAAGTTGCCTTGTATTTGGTGAAATGCATTCTTTCTGGTTTTTGGTTCCTTTGTATTAGGGTTACATAATTTTTCACTTTTCCACCTTTTTGAGTGTGTCACGTTCCAGTTTGAATTCGGCAAGAGTTTTCTAGCTTCTACATTACTGGGTGCTATTTAAGGACCTATTGCCACAATACCTGTTGGTTCCCACAGAGGTCCCTGCTAAATCATCCTGCTGCATCCCGGGCTTGTGTACACTGCCGAGCTACCAAACGCAGGACACACTCTTTGTCTGACAGAACATGCAGCACTTCCTGTTCTGCTCACACTGACACAGCACAGGGAGGAGGAGCTCCTTAAAGGGGCAGAGGCTATTTATTTTCAGCAGTAATGGAGGCTGGTGTTGTGACTGCGCACCAGCTACCTTGATAATCTGCTCGTGTTTTTTTTGTGATTCCTGACCAGACCTGTGCCTGGAACCTGACTCTGCCTGTCTGCTGCCTGCCTTGACCTGTGCCTGGAACATGACCTTGCCTGTCTGCCGCCTGCCCTGACCTGTGCCTGGAACCTGACTTTGCCTCTCTGCCGCCTGCCCTGACTTGTGCCTGAAACCTGACAGAAAGTTACAGCCCCAGCCTCCATTACTGCTGAGACTAAATAGCCTCTGCCCCTTTAACCACCTGGCCGTTAAGCCCGAGCATGCTCGGGTAAAAACTTTTGCAATTTTCGTTAACCCCGAGTTTTTCTCACCAGGTGGTTAAATGTAAACAAATGTTATATTGCAATCCGATTGTCATACATTGTATGACAATCGGATTACAACTGAAAGGAAATACTCACCCAGTGTCCGCAGCTCCTCTTGCTGGCATCTGCAGTGAGATGTGAAGCACAATGGAGAAATCTTGCATTGTGCTGTGCATCTCTCCGGAGATGCCAGCAGCTTCCAGCGTCCAGCCTGTGCCTGTGTCTCTTGTCTGTGTGAGGCACGCAGGGAAATACCCCCCTCACATCACCCCGGAGGATGAGTCATCTTCTGGGTGATGTGATTGGTGATGTATGGGGGTGTGTCAGGGAGGGAAATTTAAAAGCAGAGTACAATGTAATCTGCTTTTAAATGGTTTTTACAGTACAAAAACACCACACAACATGAAATAAAAAATAAAGTACATTTTTAATGTTATTTTTAGATTACATTGTTGTCTATTATTTCATTATTGTTTTAAATTATTATTTATATTTATGTATTATATTATAATTTATGATTTTAATATAATAAATAAATATAATTATCATACCCGGGAGTTAACCCTAAGAATTACAAGCCCACAATATAAACAAAAATTTCTATGCAAAAAAAAATAGGATAGGATTTTATTAAAAGTACATTTTTTTTTTTTACATGATTGTGTGTTTCAAACTTTTTTTTATATTCATGATATCTACTAGACCCTTGTTCGGACATATTTCTGTAACTTACAGGTCTAAAATGTAAAAAAAAAAAATTTCATGAAAAACAGTGTACCGCTTTTGGTACAGAAATCTAGACATCAGTGTAACGCCCAGGAGGTTAAGGAGCTCCTCTTCCCTGTGCTGTGTCAGTGTGAGCAGAACAGCAAGTTCTGCATGTTCTGTCAGCCAGAGACAACTAGTGAGTGCTGCGTTTGGTAGCTCGGCGGGGTACACAGGCACATAATTTGCAGTTACCCTTTTTTACTTTTACTGTGCCTTTGGGCACAGCTATGCACATTATATGTTTATTCATTATATTTTTAGGTTAATTTGTATAGATTTTTTCCTTTTTGGGGTTTCATTATCAGGTATGTTTTGTATAGTGCTGTTTACTGTAATAAAGATTTATATTAATCCTATACTCTTTTGGTGCTGATTGTTTTGTTATTGCTGATTTTGGAGAAGGAATTGTTTCACATTAAAAGCAGCCTGAAAGTTCTGGAATTACATATTTTATAGCTTTTTGCTACTTATTAAAAATATTTATATAGTTTAATAATAATAGCTTTGCACAGGCGCACTTGAAGTTTACATCTTAGTCAGTTACCCACTGACTTCAATGCATTTTGCATTGTGGTGGAAATTTTTTTCTGAAACCTCCAAATTTTGAGGAGATAAAAACTTAGTTAAGTACTGCGTTTTATTATTAAGTGATTGTAATAGTGATGCAAATTCAATTTATTGGAAAACAGAGTTTTCTCAAAAGTTAACTTTTTCATGAAAACATACTTGAATTTTACCATTTTGTATTTTTGCCAAATTGAACTGCAGATAACTTTCTGTTAACTGAGCCATTTTAGGTGACTTCAGGAACCCAAGATGCTTACAAGCCCACAAGGTATTATTTTTCTTTTTTATGTGAGTTTGGTACTTAACCATCCTAGCGATGTAATTCCCTGCAAATTTCCATGCAAAAAGCCGTACAATTTTTTGCATGGAAATTTTTTTCATTGTATGCTATTATTCATAACCCACCGATATTTATTAAATTTAATACATTTAATAATAAACTTTAAATAACAAAAAACAAAAATCTGATAAAAAAAATATTTAAACATGTATGTAAGTGTACAGTAGCATGTATAATATATATATATTATAACTATAAATATAATTTAAGAATAAATATTTGTATTGGACTATTTTGTATTGAATCCAATACAAAATTATTTGAATTTCCCACCAATCCGCCCACCAGCACTGTCGCAAGCACCGACGTCAACGGGAAACCTTATCCCTCGCTTATGCAGGCTTCCTTCTCGGTGCAACCAGTTGTCAGGTGTGACGTCATCATGTACTCTGTGAGACCAGAAGTCCAAAGTAAGGATGATGAGGGACACTTAAAACCCAGAGTATTGGAGGAAAGAGTAAAGTGCCAGGTGCAGAGGTAGAGATGGGGGGTAAGGAGGGGTTGGATATAATGCAAACACGTTTTATTCGTGCTGTAGGGAAAGATGAACATTTAACCCTTGTAATATATAGGTGAAAGACATACTGCAATGGTAATTTTTCACATTTTCCACAGTGTTAGGTTTTAGAGGTTAAAGGGTCTCTCTTCCATGACCCCCTTTCTTTGCACTTTGGGCTATTTATACAATACGTCAAGTATACAAAATTTTTCATTGACTGCAGTGTATTTGATCTTACTTGCAACAAAAAATTTGACCAAAATTTTTTTGTTTTTACAAAAATCCTGATGAAATGGCCTGATACCTATATATGTGAATGTGAAGTAAATGCATATGTGAATGTGAAGTAAATGCATATAAAAGTATATACTAATGTATTAATTCAAGTGTAAAAGTAATTTACTACATAAAATAAAGGCAGCCTACATGAAAACAATAAAAATCAGGATGAATTTAAGAAACCTACTGTCTACGGTATTGTAATAGTCTGAGCATTTTCTGCATGACTCACATAGGTTTCTGAACCGAACAATGTCTTTTGATTCCTAATAACAACATTCCATTAACAGACACTTTCAACTACATCATTGCATTGGAACCTGAATCTGCAATTAGTACTTTGTAGTTTTTTTTGTTCTCCACTTTTCAACGCTTTGTTGTGTTGAAATAAAATACCCAGCACAAGAATACATATCCTCACATTTGGAGTGATGTGTCTTACTACATTGCTGCTCGTATCTCTTACTTAAAAGTGAAACAATCTTTTACAAGTAGAAAATGAATTACTACAGTCATTATGCTTACATCATTTCCTTTGCTAATCTTTGTAAAACCTGTGTACACAACCATCCCTAACAACAATTTGCCCATATGCTCTCACTGTGTGTAATCAAACAGATCAAACAACCCTATTTATAGCATAAAACTTTCTGCAACTTACAGATTGGTTTGAATTTTAACGATAGTAAGAATAACCCTTCATATCTTTCTCTCAGATGTAGGTATATTTTGTAATTTATTTATTTGTATGGCAATAGCGGCCACACTATGATCTGTGGTGTCAGACAGATTCACCTTTATCTATTTGCATATATGGGGGACTATTTATAAAATAGTAAATTGGGCGTTCCCTCATACATTTCCCTGTGGAAATCTTATAGGTTCATGTGTTTCAATAGCAGTATTTGATTCCCACCAGGGAATGTCAGATTGCCTGTTTTAAAAAAAATTCTGTATTTTTATGTTTATTTTGTTTGTGTTCTGTCTTGTTTCTGTAACTTTCTTTTTCTGAAAAAATATAATAAACAGCATGAAAAAAAATGTAGTCATCATCACATCACATTTCTATTCTCACTAGACAATTTATATTATGCAGAGGAAAGCTGTGCACTAAGCATGCCCATGACCAACAAGTTGTATATCATATAAATAAAATACTGACCGGTCAAAAGGTAAGGCTATTCACTGTAGGTAATATAGTGCACACTGCCAAGCCTGTGTTTAAATACAGAAAATATAAAAAAATGATAGAGAGCAGGCTTTTATGGCAGATATTTTTTGTGAAGAAAAAAAGCTTTTAAAACTAATTTATTAACCAATATTCAAGGTAACAAAAAGAAAAAAAGACAGGACTATGTTTTACATAGAGGTCTGCTGAGCTAGTACAATTTTTAAAGCTGAGCATTCCTATTCAACATAAAGTTTACATATTAGTTCTACTTGTTGAAGTAAACAATGTATAACATAATCAGAATGAATGTTGATCTCTTTTTGATATTCTGTACTTTATATCATTGTGATACATTGATTTCTCAAAATCCCCTGAGGAAGCCCCCAGTGGGTGAAATGCATTGGGTAAAAGAGATCAACATTCATTCTGATTATGTTATACATTGTTTACTTCAACAAGTGGAACTAATTATGTAAACTTTATGTTGAATAGGAATGCTCAGCTTTGAAAGTGTACTAGCTCAGCAGATCTCTATGTAAAACACAGTTTTGTCTTTTTTTCTTTTTGTTACCTCCACACTTCCTTGCCTGCCACCTGCCCTGACCTCAGCCTGTTACATGACTTTGCCTTGTCTGCCGCTTGCCCTGAACTTGGCCTGTTCTTCTGCCTTGTCTTGACTCGCTGTGTTCCGGCCTGATAGCCATTCCTATGGTGAAGTTACCTGATCCTGTCACCTCCTGGTGGGGAGAGCCTGGGGGCCGCGACATGGTGACCTCCTTGCAGCAAAGTGGTCTGGTGGCTTTGAGGGTCACTGGCTCATCACTCCTTGGGGTGTACGCTGGTGAATACCAGGGGGTCACTTAGATTCTTCTCCTCAGGTAAACCCATGTCACCTGCCAGGGGGAGCCAGGCTGTAACATCCTTCAAAAAAAAAAAAACAAAAAAAAACATTTAGGACTCTATTTATGAAACAGGGAATCAGACATTCTCTCAAACATTTCCTCATGGAAATCTATGGAGGGAGTAATGGAGGAAATATTTAAAAGAATGGCAGATTACTTGTTTTATAAATAGACCCCTTATTGTTGCAGTTCTACAGCATTAGTCCAAGTGCAATTCTTCAGTTGGTTGTTGGACTGCTTATCACTTTAATCAAACATGCATTTCAATAGTCACTGAAGGAGTCTAACAGTGGCTTAACATTAACAATTGTGTACATTTACTTGTGTATAGCTGTTTGAGAATTTGCTTGTGGTCAAAGAGGAGTCAATCAATTACATTCCTATGTCATTAACAAGTATAACACACTTGTAGAAGCAGACACTGGCCAAGGAGAAAACATAATAGTGTAATTAAGACTTGTGACTCACATGTGTTAACTATTCACATACTCCTACATTGTCTCAGTACTGTGACTTAACACAAATGTTATGGTGAGTTTGACTCCCACTATATACTAAATCATCTTTATGGACTTAATGTCCCTTTGCAAAAATGTTTAGTAAATATTTTTAACAATAAAAAATACCTGTAGCTAAAACTTTGTAGTTTTTTTAAATGTAGTATTTAATATAACAATACTAAAACAAATACTAATCTGATAACTGCTCTGCTGAGGACACATGGACCATTATTATCCCCCCAAAAATGATTGACATTTTCTGGTGCACTGAAAATTGGCAAGGAAATAAAAAAACTCATGAGGCAATTTGTTTCAAAGTGCACTGATCCTTTCTGATACATTGCTTTACTATTGGTATTAAGCTTCAATCCAGTATTAGAGGAGCTGCTGGCTGTGTCATGCATTTTGCAGGAAGCCTGAGCAAAATGGATACGCAGTGCAGTTCAGAATGTTTTCAAAGTATAGTGCTTTTGGTGAAGTGAAGGCATTACAAGTTTGTAAGAACTATATAAATGTTTAATAATATTATTAATATGTGACTGTGGTGGGATAGTTTAGTGTAATCTACTCACAGAGACACAGCACAGAGACTGATGTGACTAATTTACTGAACTTTTTACAGCATTACCAAATTTATCAAAAGTTTAATATTGTATAATACCAATCGTAACAATGTATAACCATGAGGCTTTATTGTGTAGACTCCGATGCGACTGTGATCTCCTGCTCAGCAGACTCTAGTCTTACTCTAGTCAAAGTCCTAGCAAGAGGGGGGAAGTCATGGGGAGAGAGCTGCAACAC